>NW_028234428.1:10329538-10332038 GCF_977035675.1 Penaeus japonicus
TCTGTTACATATATATAATCGCCGTATATATATATATATATATACTATATAATATATATATATGCATTATATATATATATATATAACTCTATATACTATAAATATATTATATATAAATACAAATGTCATTATTATATATCTATATATAACAACTAACTATACGTGTGAATATTTATATATATATATATATATAATATGTTATATATAATATAGATGTATATATATATATAAATATTATAATATATATATATATTTATTATATATATATATTATATCAGAAATATTATTATATATATATATATATATATATATATATATATATATATATATATATTATATATACTCCTTATAATTTCATCGTCATGCCATTTATTACCATCCATTTCACGTTGGTGATATATCACCCGCCTTCCTTCCTTCTCTCTCTCTCTCTCTCACACACACACAGACTATTTCTCCCACCCTCCCTCTCTCTTTCTCTCTCGCTCCTTCGGTGCCTCCCCCTCTCTCCTTCCCTCCCCTCTCACTCTCCTCTTCCCTCCCTCCCTCCCTCCCTCCCTCCATCTCCTTTCCTCCCCTCGCTCTCTCCTCTTCTCTCCTTCCCTCCCTCTCTCTCTGTCCTCCTATCTCATTCCCTCCCTCCCTCCCTCCCTCCTTCTCCCCCCCTCCCTCCCTCTCTCTCCTCCTCTTCTCCTTCCCTCTCCTCTCTCCCTCTCTCCTAATCCGGAAATAAGGATTTAGTCATCACGGGTACCTGCCCCGCGGAAGGCCTGCCCTCCCATTGTTCTCCTCGCTCCGCAGCTGCTCCTTTTATGTATATCAAGGTAGCCATGTGTGGTGGTTGGTGACCGTAGCCATGATTCCGTACCGTACTTAGGGTACCGTACTTTCCCTGGCTATTGAGACTCGTGATGTGGAAGATTTTTTTTTTTTTTTGTCTTTTTTTTTTTGAGTGGTTGTTACTGATGCTATTCATGCCATATTAGGGATTTTGGCTGCGTATGTGTACACGTGCGCCTGTGTTTGTGTGTATGGGATTTTGTGTATGTGTGTGTGTGTTTGTGTGTGTGCGTGTGTGTTTGTGTGGGTCATTAATTCGTTTATTTTTCCCCTTTTGTTTGTTTACCTTTGTCCATTTACTTTTAAAGGAATAAAAGTATGACAACTTTGGGATTCAATCTTTCGGTATTATTTACTTTTTCTTCTTTTTTGTTGTCTTTATTCATTATCTGTACCTTCCGTATTTTCACGCTATCAATTGCAATGATGATAATGATGATCATGTTGATAATATATATACGTATATATATATAAATAAATAAATATATATATATATATATATACATACATACATATATATATATATATATATATATATATATATATATATATATATATATATATATACATACATACATATATATATATATATATATATATATTTATTTATCTATATTCATATTTATATTTATACATACACACGTGCGGTTATACAAAGCAGAATTGGATGGTAGCAAAAGGATAGCATTATATGAAAGATTAATGATAACAGCGACAAAACAATAAGAATAATGATAATGATAACAGCAAGAAGAGTTATGGTGGAAATTGACATACTCTTGAGAAACTATTTAAGGAGAGGTTGAGAAAAAAAACGAAGAAGAAAGAAGAAATCGAAGAAGAATGAAGCAGAAGAGAACGAAGAGAAATGGAAAATAAGAAAAAAATGATGAATAATAAGAAGAAAACGAAGAAGAATGAAGCAGAAGAGAACGAGTAAATGAAAAAGAAGAAAACAATGAAGGAGAAGAAGAAGAAATAAGAAAATAAGAAAACGAAAAAAAAAGGTAAAATGAGTGGGTGTAAAGGAAGAAGGAGCAGGAAACGGAGGAGAAGAATAAGAAAAAAAAAGAAACGAAGGAGAGGACGAGGGAAATTAAGGAGAAGAAGCATTAAAAGAAGAAGGCGGAGAAGGAGAAGTAAAAGAAAGAAGAAGTGGAGAAAAAAGAAAAAGAAAAAGCCAAAGACGAAGAAATCAAAGAAAATGAAAGAGAAAGAGAAAGACAAAGTAAACAAAAACAAAAACAAACAAACAAACAAAAACACACCAAAACTTCCAAGAAAAATGTAGGAAAAAAAAAACACATACATCAAAAACTTTCAAGAAAAAATATGAAGACAAACTGATCCAAATCTTTTATCACGGAGACATCATTCATGTGTTTTGAAGTGTGACGCTAATTTCATATTCTTAGATTACGCCCAACTTGTAAGAATTACCGCCTCCCCTCCTCCTCCTCCTCCTCCTCCTTCGTACTCCTCCCTCGTCCTTCTCCCTCGTCCTCGCCCTCCCCTCCCTCGTCCTCCCTCGTCCTCCCTCGTCCTCCTTCTTCGTCCTCCTCCTCCTCCCCCCACTCCTCTTCCCTCGTCCTTCCTCCTTCTCCTCCCTCGTTCTTCTTCCACCATCAATGAAGCTTATACCCCTCCCCTCCCCCTTTCA
>NW_028234428.1:10347038-10352038 GCF_977035675.1 Penaeus japonicus
CAGCAATGCTAATGATAACAATAAGAGTGATAATCCTAATGATAATAATAAAGATTCAAAGATGACACAGAAGGAAAAGGAGAATTTTGACACAAAGTAAAAGGGAAAAGGAAAAGATGATAAAAGATAATGTAAAGATATAAGGATAAGATAGGGGTAGAATGTCCAGTTGAGGTAATGAAGAAAAAAAGTTTGTCCCCTTTGGATGTTGGTCAGAATTCTCAGAAAAGTATTCGATATTTGAACAGAGATGATAATGATGGTAGTAATAATAATGATGGTGATAATGATAATATTTGTATTGGTGATTATAATGATAATGGTGATGTGAGTGATAACAAATATTATCATTATTTGTATCATAATTGTTAGCATTTTCATTATCATTATAAGCTTGTTATCCTCATCAATATCAAAATATCAAATAAATCTTCAAAATAAATCAAACAAGTCAATTGCCACAAATAACATTACTGAAAAAGTCACAGTCGTACAAAAAAAGAAAATAGAAAAAAAAGAAAACATTAAACACGAAGCGGCAACTCCTACACCCCAGAGTTGCCAATTAGTCCCCCTCAAAAAAGTTTTTACCATGACAAATTGCCATGAATGATTCTGAAATCAACACTAAACCTCTGAGTCATTTGTTGCTTGTTCAACTAATAGAAGTTCATAATTCATTGTCGTTCAGTCGTTTATCGGTTCTGTAAAACCTTAACACGATACAGTGCATTTCGTTTTATGTTAAATGTGTTTTGTCCTGCGTGTGCCATTATAGTTGTTGTTATTTTTGTTGTTTTCTGGTAAGTGAAGATTTATTTGTTTGTTTTATTCGTTAGTTAACTAGTGATTCTATTATTATCCTAATCATTATTATTATTGTTATGATTATTATCATTATCATATTTATGATGATTTTTGTCATCATCTTTTTCATCTATACTATTATTATTATCGTCATTATCATTATGATCGTAGCATCATTATCATGTTATTATTCATGTTATCATTATTGTCATTATCATTACTCTTATTATTTATATTGTTATTGCTATTGTTATTACTAACATTATCATTATAAATACTATTATCATCAATACTATCATGATTATCATTATCATTACCATATGATTTTCTTTTCTTTTTTCTTTTCATTATCATTAGTTTTATGATGACCATTGTTATCATATTATCATTACTTTTATTATGCTGACTATTGTCATTATTATAATAATTATTTGGATCATTATTATCATTACTATTATTATGATAATTATTATCATCATTACTAATATTATTATCATTGTTATCATTATCATTATCATTATTACTATTATTATTATTATCATTATTATACATAGTATTATTATGATCATTGTTATCATTATGACTATCACTATTATCATCATCATTATTTCCATTATCATAAATAATATTATTAGTAGAAGTAGCATTATTATTTTTATCATTATTGTTATTACTGTTATCATTATTATTTTTGAGGTGGAGGTGAGTGGATGGATGGATGGATGGACGGATGGATGGGTGGATAGATAGATGGATGGGTGGATGGATAGATGGATGGGTGGATGAATGGATGGATGGATAGATGGATGGGTGGGTGGATGAATGGATGGATAGATGGATAGGTAGATAGATGGATGGATGGATAGATGGATTGGTGGGTGGATGAATGGATGGATGGGTAGATGGATAGATGGATGGATAGACGGATAGATGGATTGGTGGGTGGATGGATGGATGGATGGATGGATAGGCGAAGAGAGATAGATTGAGAGGGGAAGGAAGTGCGAGATCATGGGAGATGATTATGATGATAATGATGATAATGTTGACGAAAACAAGGACGATAACGATAAATATGATAACTATAATAATGCTGATAATAATGATTATGATGATAATATCAATGATAATGATGATAATGGTAATGACAATAACAATAATAATAATAACAATCGTAACTTATCATCATTATTGTTATAGTTGTGAATCTCACCATAACATTATTCTATAATACCATAAGGGTCAAAACCCAACATCTTATATATATTAAGGTTCCATATAGCACTTTCTTCACCTTCCCATTGTATTTTCCTGGGGCGTTATGGGGTTATGGGGTATATATAGGATAGGATTATGGGGGTATGGGGGGTGGGAGGGAAGGAGGAGATTGGAAGAGGGGGTATGGAGGTAGGGAGGTGAGAAAGGGGGGGGGATGGGGTGGAAATATGGGGAGAAGGTGGGCGGGGGAATGGGATTATGGGGAAGGGGGGAGGGGAAATGTAATGGGTGATGGGGATTGTGAGTATGGTGGGAAGGGGGAGGTGGGGTGACAAAAAGGGGAAAAGGGGGCGATAGGGGTGAGGTGGGGTGGGGTGGGGGAGGAGGGTTGAGAATCGAGGGAAAAGGGTAGTGGGGAGAGAGAGTAGGGGGGGAAGAGGATTCTGAATATAATGGGGGAGAAAGTGTAATGGGGGGAGGAACGAAAGGTTGAATAATAGAGGGTTGAAAATACAAGGTGTGGGAGAAAGGGGGGAGGGGGAGGTGGTAATGGAGAAGGAGGAGGTGGGAGGGGGGGTAAGGATAATGGGGATGTGAGTATGGGGGTATGAGGTGGGGTATGGGATGGGGGGGGGGAGGGTGAGGAGGTAATGAGGTGGCGCAGTTACGGCAACGACCGCCGAGGGAGTTATGCAAATGAGCACTCGGAGGTTAAAAAAAAGAAAGAAGAAAAATATATATGCGGTCGTCTAGACGCGTGTAAGAGGGGAAGGGTAGAGGGGAGGGAGGGAGAGGGAGAGAGGGAGAGGGAGAGAGGGAGGAAAAGAGGGAGAGGGGGAGAAAGAGGGAGAGAGGAGGGGAAGGGTAGAGGGGGAGGGAGGGAGGGAGAGGGGGAGAAAGAGGGAGAGGGGGAGAAAGAGGGGGAGAAAGAGGGAGGGAGGGAGGGAGGGAGAGGGAGAGAATGAGAAAGTTGGAAAAAAGAGAAATGAGAGAGAGATAAGGAGAATGATCCATCAGGTTAGGGGGGGGGGGAGTTAAGAAAGGGTAGGAGTGGGGGTAAGAGGGGGGGGAGGCTTGGTATGGGGACTCGGAGGAGAAATGTCTTTCTTTCTGTCTCTGTTTCTCTTTTTATCTCTCTCTTTCTCACTCTCACATTTATTCATAAACACACAAACACACACACGTACACACGTACACACACACGTACACACAACCATACAGTATGGACATTAACACATGATTTAATCAATATTCTCATCACTACAAGTTAAAACAAGAAGGATGGAAATCTCAAAATCTCCATTTAACATATATATATTTTTCTATTTGGGGGGGAGGGGGCGTTGGTTTCTGTAAAGTCGAAAAAATAAGCTCCCCCTCTCTTTTTAATTCCCTCTTTTATATCTTTTTATCTTTCTTCGACTTGGAACTACTTTATTCTTTTTGTGAAAGGGTGCATAAATCACCTACGGCCATATGGTACATTTAACAACGATTTTTATCAGCGTGTTGCGAGGGAAGTAATAAATTTGCTTGAGTTTACCTTGAAAAAAAACTAAACCATTTTCTATCTTTGACAAATCACCGGTTGTCCCGCGATAATCCCGAGGATGCAGCCGCTGACACGTAGATGCGATAATCCCATTAAAAACAATGACAACATGACCTCTATCGAAAGCCGCGATGCATAAGGCCGAAAAATCAATTATCTTAATGTGTGATCGTGGACCTTACGGACGGCGATGGCCCGACGTCACGCCAGTGGCCCATTTTCTGTTAATGAGTCCACTTTCGGCAAGTTTTGTGGCGTCAGATAACATTCTAAATTTATGGGCTCAGATTTCTCTCTGCGATAATGTATTTTTAGCTTTAAATACAGTGTGTTGGAGAGAAAGAAAACAAAGATAGCTTTTGTTATCATATTTTCCCGTGGTGAGTTACCCCGAAAAAGAATTTAAAGTAGATGTTAAAAGTATAAAAAAAAAACCGCATTTCTTTTCAAATAAACTAAAGATACTATTATTATCCATAATAGAAACTGCGATTCCTCTTGTATGTAATTCCACTTCGGTAATTATTCTCAAATCTACTTTAAAAGATTGAATATTTTCCCAAGGTAATCGAACTCAAATCGAAAAAGAAAGAAACGAACAAACAAAGAAACACGCCGATTTAAAATTTTAACGGTCATTAATCTCCGTCGAACATTTGTCAAAAATTCTTCTTTATTTTCCTTCCCCATTTCTTTCTCTAAATTTATTGAAGTGAAGTTGATTATATTTTTCAGAAAATTCTAACCGTTTTTTTTTTTTTTTTATGTCCTTAGATCACGTGATGTTAAGTGTCTGTTTGTCTTACAATTATTATCTGTTTAGCATAATGGGAGATTGAGGTTTCATTTTATTAATTTTTGTTGATGTTTGTCATTATGTTTGTTTATACTGTTGGTCATAATGCTATTATTGTTGTTATTGTTATTATTATTATTTGTGGTGGTGTCATTATCAATCCAATCATTATCCTAATTATCTTTATTATTATTATAATTTTGATTACCTTTACTGACTTTATGACCATCATTATTACTATTATCATTATTATTATTATTATTATTATCATTATTACCCTTAGCATTATTACAGTTACTAGCATTTCTGTTATCATTAGTTTTACCATTTTTCACCATCATCATTACCACCATCATCTTCATCACCACCATCGCCATCATCATTACCACCATCATCATCACCATCATCTTCATCATTCTTATCACTGTTATCACCATCATCACCATCATTATTTTACTACTGCTGATATTATTTGTGGATTTATTCTTTGATGTATTTGGTAACTTTACGAAATTCTTTTCATCTCCAGCCAGTACTGCATTTTTTAAATCTCTCTCCCTCCCTCCTTTTCTCTCTTTCTTTCTCCGTATCTCTGTCTCCCCCTCCCCCCCCCCCTCTCTCTCTCTC
>NW_028234428.1:10362038-10369538 GCF_977035675.1 Penaeus japonicus
GTTTTCTAAATACACCAATTCACCTGCCCCCCTCCCCCTCCCCCCTCCTTCAGGTAAGCCCCTCCGGCAGCGGCTCAGGTGAGAATAATCGTCATTAACCATAGGCCAAGGTGTTGATTTCCACGCCCTCCTCCTCTTATAACCCCCCGTCCCCCCCTCCTCCCCTTTCTCCCTCTCTCCCTCTACCCCTACTGCCCTTCACACCTATTCCATAAATCCCCTGCGGAGAAAGCCTATCCTCCCCTCCCCCTCTCTTCCATCCCCTCCCCTCTCCTCTCCTCCCCTTCCTCTCACCTTTAGTTCCTCTTGTAGTCTGTCATTCTCTCTCTCTCTCTCTCTTAACCCCTCCCTCCTTCTTTCCATTATTCCCTTTCTTTCCTTCTTCCCTCCCTCCTTCTCTCGCTCTCTCCCACCTTCCTTTCCCCTGCCAATCTCTCTCCTTCCCTCTCTCCCCCCTCCTGCTCAGTTTCCCCCCTCCCCTCCCCTCCCACTCCCTACCCCTCTTCCTCATCTCTCCGTCTCTTCTCCCCCCTCCCGTCCCCCTTCCTTCTCCCTCCTCCCCTTCTTCCTCCCACCTCCCCTTCCCCCTCCCTCCTCCCTCCCTCCCCTTCCTCCCCCTCCACCTCCCCCTCCCCTTCCTCCATCTCCTTTCACCCTTGACTGACTGACAGACTAGACTGACATGCGTGGCTAAGCTATAGGAATCCTGACTTCTGTTTTTGTTTACGGTCAGATGGGATGGTGTTCTGAGATTCTTTCTTTGTTTATTTCGAAGTCACTGCTTGGGCTTTCTTGCTGTTGTTGTTTGTGTGCTTTTTTTGCTTTTCTTTGTTTGCGTATCTGTTGTTTGTGTTGTTATTTGTGCGTTTTTTATATATATTTTCAATCTCTTATATGTCCCTCTCTATAATAATTTTTTAATTATAATTTTTCATCATATATCTGTGCTTTTTCAATATCATCATTATCATTTCCTTAATATCCTCTCATCTATTTATAAATTTTTTGTCTCTTTCATCTATACCTACGTCCATTCATACACCCACTATCATTCTATCTACTCAAAGATCTATCTATTTTTATCTATTAATTTACCTATCTATCTCTATACAACCATTTGACATATAGAATGAAATATAGAATAAAATATATAATCAAAATATATTATGCTTAAAATACTTTAAAAATACACTTAAAATACTTTAAAAAATACACTTAAAATACTTAAAAAATACACTTAAAATACTTAAAAAATACACTTAAAATATATAGAATAAAATATAAGATAAAATATAAAATATTGTAATCAAAGGCATGATTATATTATCACAGTTATTAATCGAAACGTGGTCTTATGGTTTACTTTTTTTCTTTATTGCAACCTTGTAATCGCCCCCCCCTACCCTTATAAGCTTTTATTCTTGTTATGATTAATGTGGCTGGTGTTGGTGGTGCTCATTATCATTATTATTGTTATTATTATTATTATTATCATTACTATTATTATCATGATCATCATCATCATCATAATAATAATCATCATCATTACTACTGTTATTATCAGTATTGTCTTTAATTTTCTATTAGTCATATTCATCATTAATATCATTATCATTGTTATTATTATCATTATCATTATTATTACAATTATTTTCTTATTTCATCATATATATATGTACATATATATATATATATATATATATATATATATATATATATGTGTGTGTGTGTGTGTGTGTGTGTGTGTGTGTGTGTGTGTGTGTGTGTGTATTTATACTTATATGATCAATATATATATATATATATATATACATATATATATATATATATATATATATATATATATATATACATATATTATCATCATTATTTTATTTTCACTTTATGTTGCCTACTGTATTCTCTCTCTCTCTTTCTTTCTTTCTCTCTCTCTCTCTCTCTCTCTCTCTCTCTCTCTCTCTCTCTCTCTCTCTCTCTCTCTCTCTCTCTCTCTGTCTCTGTCTCTCTCTTTCTTTCTCTCTCTTTCTCTCTTAATCAAGAAGAAAGAACATAGGATATATAATAATAAAAAAAAGATACTCTAAATTGTCCCAAAAACCCGGAGAGCAACAAGCAAAGAACTAAAAGTGCAGACATCGCGGCGTCCAGTGTTTCGAGGAAGAAAAAAAAAACTTTTTTTTTTTTTCGTTCCCTCGATATGTTTGCTTGTTGAAATTGTTCTTCGTCTTTGGATCTTCCACTTTTTTTTTCCCTCTTCTTCACTTTCTTCTTCGCTTTTTCTAATTCTCCTTCATTTTTATTTTCTTTCTCTCTTTCTTTCTGTTTTTTTTTTCTCCCATTTTCTTCGTTTTTTTCGTTTCTTTGGTATTCTTTATATTCTTCCTTCCTTTTTTACGTCTACGTTTTTCTTCCTTTTTATTTCCTTTCTCTTCGTCTTCATAATTTCGTTTTCTTTTTCTTCTTTTTCTTTTCTTTCCTCACCCATTTTCTCTTATCTCCTTTTTCTCTTCCTTTTTTTCTCATCCTCCATTCGTTTTAAGTCATTATTATCATGTTCATTTACTTCATTTATCCTTTTATCATCCTCCTCCCTTTTCGTTGTTTGTTTCTTTGTGTGTTTGTCTCCTCTATCTTTTTTTTTCTTTTTCTTCTTTCATCCTTTTTCTCCTTCGTGTGTTCCTAGTCCTTCTTTCCTCCTCTTCCTCTCTCCTATTCTCCTTCTCACTCTCCCTCCCTCCTAATATCTTTCTTTTTCTCCTCCCTCCTCCAGCCTACCTTCCTATCATTTTCTCTCCTTCTTTTGCCCTTCGCTCCTTCCCTTCCTAACTCCCTCCTTCCCTCCCTTCCTCCCTTCTCCCCTCCCTCCCTCCCTCATCCCTCTCCCCTCCCTCATCCCTCTCCCCTCCCTTACCCTCCCTCTTCCCTCTCCCTTTCCCCTCCCCTCTCCCTCCGTCCTCCCTCCCTCCTCTTCCCTCTCCCTCCCTCCATCCCTCTCTCCTCCCTTCCCTCCCTCCCTCCCCGAAGCCTGTTTATTTTTGTCAACAAGGAGCCGAGGCGAAGTCGTTGGCCGAATCCAGCTACAATTACAGAGTGAGAATAATGACACGTAATGAGAGGGTGAGGTGTTTGTGGCACGCCCCTCCTCTCCCTCCACCCCTGCCCCTCCTCTCCTTCCACCCCTGTCTCTCCTCTGCTTCCACTCCTGCCCCTTCTCTTCTTCCATTCCTGCCCCTCCTCTCCCTCCACCCCTGCCCCTCCTCTCCTTCCACCCCTGTCTCTCCTCTCCCTCCACCCCTGGCCCTCTTCTTCTTCCAGTCCTGCCTCTCCTCTCTCTCTCCTTCCTGCCTCTCCTCTCCCTCTCCCTCCTACCCCTCCTCTTCTTCCATCCCTGCCCCATCCTCTCCCTTCCCCTCCTGCCTCTCATCCTCTCTCCTTCTCTCTCCATCTCTCTCCCTTGCCTCACTTCTCCCCTTCCTCCTTCTCCACTTCCACTTCCCATTTTCTTATCCACCTTCTCCACCTCTCTATCTCTTCCCCTCCACCACTTCCTCCTTCCTGTTTATTCCCCCTCTTCCATTGCGCCTCTCCTTCCCCATTTTCCTCTCCATCAATCGTACCTATCCCTCTCCTCCCCACTTTTCTCTCCCTTATCCTCCATTTGCTTATTGTATTTTATTTCCCCTTCTCTCCCTCTTTCTGTCCTCCCCTTCCCTCTCCCTACTCCCCCTCTCCTCGTATACCCCTCCCTTCTCTCCTCTTCTACCTCCCCCTCCTCTCCTTCCCTAAACCCCTCCTTCCCCCTTCCTTATACCTCATCCCTATACCCCTCCTTCCCCTCCTCCCCCCATCCCCCTCCCCTCCTCCCTCCCCCTCCTCCCTCTACGGCTCTCTACCGGTAGATAATTGAACCGTCGGCCGTAATTGACGCGCGCGACCGCAGCACCTGACGCGCGCTGATCGGGGCTTCACGAGACTGGTCGGTCGTCGTCTTCGGTTGTCGTCTTCGGTGGGTTGGTTGCCTTGGCTTGGGTGGGTGGGTGGGATGGGTGGTTTGGTTGCCTTGGCTTGGGTGGGTGGGTGGGATGGGTGGTTTGGTTGCCTTGGCTTGGGTGGGTGGGTTGTCTTGGTTTGGCTTGGCTTGGGTGGGTTGAGTGGGATGGGTGGGTGGGTGGTTGGAATGGGTGGGTGGGTAGTTGGATGGGTGTGTACTGGTGGGCTTGTAGGTGGTTTGGTTAGGTGGGTCGGTGGGTGGTTGGTCTTCTCCTCCTTCTCCTTCTGCTTCTTCATCTCTTCTTCTTCTTCCTCTTCTTCCACTTTTTCTTCTTTTCATTGGAGATGGACAGAGAAAGAGGGACAGAGAGATAGGGACAGAGTGAGAGGGACAGAGAGAGAGAAAGAGAGAAAGAGAAAAGAAAGAGAGAGAGAGAGAGAGAGAAAGAGAGAGAGAAAGAGGGAGGGAGGGAGAGAGGGACAGAGAGAGAGGGACAGAGAGAGAGACAGAGAGAGAGACAGAGAGAGAGAGAGAGAGACAGAGAGCGAGAAAGAAAGAAAGAAAGAAAGAGAAAAAAAATGAGAGAGAGAAAGAGATAAAGAGAAAGAAACCGAGAGAAAGGAAAACAAAGAGAAAAAAAACAACTAAATAAAGTGAAAAAGAAAAAAAAAGAGAAAAAGACCAAGAAATATAAACAGAAAAAAGAAAAAGAGACAGAAAGAGAAAGAGAGAGAAAGAGCACATGCCAATAATTACCCCAAGCGCCCTGGCCTTCAATTAACGCAAACGGAATCGCACTGAACGGCGTTTCCGACCGCATAACAACAAAGAAAATTCGAGAAGGAGTGCCAAAGCGGGGAACTTAAATATTAATCCACCTTTGGATAATAAGTGAGAGGGGTTCTATGTGCAGACAACCCCTTTGTTTTCCCCCTTCTTACTCTCCTTACCCCTTTCGCATACCCCCTTTTCCACCCTTACACTTTGACGCCTGCCTGTTTCTCTTATCTCTTGTACCTTTCTTTACCCTCTTTTCCTTCTCCTTGCTTCATCCCTTACGCCTTAACCCTTTTCCTTCCTGTTAGCTTTACCTTTACCTCGCCTCCTTCTCCTTTACCTTCTCCTTTTCCTTTGAACTCGTTTGCCTTCCCCATCTTCCCCATTCCCCCTATCCCCTATCCCCTACCCTCTGCTTGACACCCCCCCCCCTCCCTTCAACCAACCACCTAAAATTCCCTTCCCATATATATTCAACTGATGCCCCCTCCTTCCTTTCACTCCCTCCCTCCCCTCCCCATCCTCCCTCCCTCAATCCCTTCTCTCCCTCCCTCCATGCCCCCCTCTCTCTCCCCCCTCTCTCTCTCTCTCTTTCTCTTTCTCACCCATTCCTCCATCCTCTCCTTATCCCACCCTCCCACCATCCCATCCCATCCCATCCCATCCCTTCCCCTCTCCTCCCTCCCATCCCATCCCTTCCCTCCCTCCCTTCCCTCCTAATTCCTCTTCCCACTACAATTTTCATGGTTCACAAACAACACCGGACAAAAGAAGTGCCCCCTATAAAAGCTCATAGAAAACGGGGTGCATGGCCGACAGATTAAGGGTACGTTATTATCTTTATTTACTTATTATTATTGTGCTTTTTTCTTTATTCCATACGAGTCTCTTGAGCTTCTGATATTTCTTAATGATTGCAGGAAAATGGACTCATTTGTTGAGGAGACCCGCTTTGTTGGCTGCTAAAAGGGGGGGGGGGGATTTGTATACACAGAATAATCCAATATACACACTGACACACATAGACGCACACACGCACACATACAAACACAAACCATACACACAAACACACACAAACACACACAAACACACACACACACACAAATATAAACACAAACACGGACGCACGCACGCACGCATACTCACACTCACTTAAACAAACACAAACACACACACACATACACTTACACATACACATACACATACACACACACACACACACACACACACACATACACACACACGAACACACACGTACAAGCACAAGCACACGCGCGAATTGTTTTGCTTGTCAACACTTTATTAAATATATCGTATTGATCAAAGCAATGGTCAGCCCATAAATCTTGGTATTTTTTCTTTTCCTTTGATAGAGGAGCAGGGAGGAGGGGGAGGGTGATGGGGGATGGGGAGGAGGAGGAAGAAGAAGAGGAAGAAGAGGAGGAGGGGGAGGGGGAGGGGATTTGATTAAGGAGACGAGGAAGAGGAATTGAGAGAGAGAGAGAGAGAGAGAGAGAGAGAGAGAGAGAGAAAGAAAGAAACAGAAACAGAGAGATTAATGGACACATACAGAGACACAGCCAGACAAAAAAACACACACAAACACAAACTCAAACACGAACACACACACACACACACACACACACACACGGAAGCACGCACGCACACACATACACACACAAACACACACACACACACACACACACACGCAAGCACGCACACACACACACACACACACACAAACACACGCGCGCAAGCAAGCACGCACGCACACACACACACACACACACACACACACACACACACACACACACACACACACACACACACACACACACACACACACACACACACGCAAGCACACGCACACGCACACGCACACACGCTGTTTAGTCTCCCGGCCCGTGTAATGAGCATCATGTACACAAACCACAACAAACAACTTAAGGGGAAAGAATGTAAACAAACTTGGGCGAACACGATCTATCTTACCCTTTTACCCTTTCGCTCTTTTAACCCTTTCGCCCTCTTATTTCTCCTCCTCCTCCTCCTCTTTCTCACCCTACTCCTCCTCCGCCCCCTTTAACACCTTCTCATCCTCCCTCCTCCGCCCCCTTTAACACCTCCTCTTCCCTCCCTCCCTCCCTCCTCCTCCTCCTCCTCTTCTTCCTCCTCCTCCTCCTCCTCTTCTTCCTCCTCCACCTCCTTTAACACCTCCTCCTCCTCCTCTTCCGCCCCCTTTAACACCTTCTCTTCCTCCCTCCTCTTCCCTCCTCCTCCTCCTCCGCCCCCTTTAACACCCCCTCCTCCTCCTCCTCCGTCCCCTTTAACACCTCCTCCTCCTCCGCCCCCTTTGACACCTCCCCCCCCCCCCTAACACCTTCGCCGCCGCCTACAGTGTTAAGGCGAGAGCCTCTTATACAGTGTAAATAAACCGACGAAGCCATTTGGATAAGTCACGCTCCTCTGTCACGGGGTCACGTGTGAAGGGATTGGGGGGGTGGGGGGTGGGGGAAGGAGAGGGGGAGGGAGGGAGGATGGAAGCGGAAGGGGAAGGAGGGAAGGGGGGAGAGGGAAGGGGAAGGGGGAGGAGGGGAGGGAATAGGGTGTGTAGGGAAGGGGAGGGGTGTGAGAGGGTGAGAAAGAGAGAGTAAAGAGAAAGAGAGGGAGAGAGAGAAGGAGAGAAAGAGATATAAATGTAGAGAGAAAGAGGGAGATAAAGAGAAAGGGAA
>NW_028234428.1:10402038-10409699 GCF_977035675.1 Penaeus japonicus
CGAGAGAGAAGGAGGGGGATAGGGGGGGGGGGAGGAAGGAGATAGGTGTTGGAAGAAGAAAGAGGGAGAAGGAGGAGGATAGAAAGGAAAGGGGGAAGAGAGATGGAGTAAAAAAGAGAGACGTAAGAGTGAGAGAGAGAGAGGGAGAGAGAGAGACTGAGAGAAAGGGAGCGAGAGAGAGAGAGAGAGAGAGAGAGAGAGAGAGACATATATATATAGAGAGAGAGATAGAGATAGAGAGAGAGAGAGAAAGCGAGAAAGAGAGAGAGCGAGAGAGAGAGAGAGAGAGACGAACTATAGAAATAAGATAGACGAGAAATATAGAGAAGTATCGATCAGATATAGAAAGAAGGACAACATATTTACGACATAGAATTTCGTGGAATGGTTGTAGCACAATATAAAAAAAAAAAATGAAAATAAAAAAAAACTCATGTTCTCTTATTTCATTTGCGTTTATGTGTGTTCTCTTTTGTTCGACTAAACAGCTGTTTGTTTGTTTGTATGTGTGTGTTTATGTTTGTAAGGATTCTTGTTGTCTTTGTGTATGTCAAATTGTGTGTACATGAGAAATATGCGGTTGCGTTTTGTGTTCGTGTACGTTTGTTGTGTTTGTTTACGTTCGTTTGTGTCTGTATCTGTAAGTGCACATGAATGAAATTGGTGAAATTGGGTGTGTATGTGTGTGTGTCCGTATGTGTGTGTGTGTGGATGTATGTGTGTGTGTGTGGATGTATGTGTGTGTTCATATTGATGTCATATCGTGTGTGTGTTTGAGTGTATTATGTGCATGTGTATGTCTGTTTGTGTGTGTATGCATGTGTATGTGAATGCACAGGATTATATGGATTCCTATACAAGTAATCAATACAAAACTAATATTACTTAAAGTCATAACAAATTGCAATCTGCAACCTCTCAACACCTAGGACACATACCCTCCCCCCCTTCCCCAACACCCCTATTACCCCCACCCTCCCTACTACCCATTAGCAAACCCCATTAACAAGAAGAGTAAACTTGGCTCTTCATTATTGGTAAACTTCTACATTCAATTATTTTTTTCTTTTTGTTTTTGTTTTGCTTTGCCGTTTAGTATTCATGGCGTGGAATTCCCTCAACCGCGACTTAATTACCGAATGTATGAATGAATTCTCGGAAAGGAAGAAAAAAATAAAGAAAAAAAAAATCGAAATTAAAAACGGGCTAATGAATTTACAGCAGGGATGGAGTTGGGAGGGGGGGGTAGGATGGGGTTGGGATGGGGAGGGTAGATAGGTTGTTTGCCTTTCTTCAACCCCACTCATTTATATTCCCTATGTCCCTCTCTCTCTTTTTCCCTCTATCTATCTATTCATCTGTCTATCTACCTATCTGTCTCTGCTCCTACATCCCCCCTCTCTCTCTATCTATCTTTCTCTCTATCTTTCATTCTCTCTCTCTGTCTGTCTTTCTCTTTATCTCTTTTTCTCCGTCTCTCTGTCTGTTTTCTCTCTATTACTCTTTCCCTGGCTCTCTTCCTTCCTCTCTCTCTCTATCTTTCTACCCATCTATCTATCTATATCTCTCTCTATCTATCGAGAGAGGGAGAGAAAAGAGAAAAAAAGAGAAGAGGGAGAAAGAGAGACAAAAGAGAAAAGGAAGAGAGAGAGAAAAGAGTAGAAAGAGAAGAGGGAGAGAGAGAAAAAAGAGAAGAAACAGAAGAGGAAAAGAGAGAGAGAGAAAAGAGAAGAGAGAGATAAACAAGAGAAGAAAGAGAAGAGAGAGATAAAAAAGAGAAGAAAGAGAAGAGAGAGATAAAAAAGAGAAGAAAGAGAAGAGAGAGAAAAAAAGAGAAGAAAGAGAAGAGGGTGAGAGATAGAGAGAAGAAAGAGAGAGAGTGTAAAGCACTGATACTGCATATCAGGTGACATAAGGCACTGATTATACCATCCGTATCAGTTGATTGTTAAATGCAAATATTCAGTCTTGACCTGACACTTCCTGCTTTCCTGCTTTCCGTGTCCACTTCCATCTTAACTATGCAGCCACCCCAAGCATCTGCTTTTCCTAGCGGAAAGCCTGACGCATAGAAAGTAGCCAGAACAGACAGAGAGAAGGGACACAGACAGTGGGAAGAAAGGCAGAGGGAAGTGTACCAAAAGAACGTGATATGGAATGTCTGTCTTTCTTACCGGGATACAACGGGCGAAACTAGTGGGTTATGGAGAGAGAGAGAGGGAGAGGGAGAGGGAGAGGGAGAGGGAAAGAGAGAGGGAGAGGGAGAGGGAGAGGGAGAGAAAGAGAGAGGGAGAGGGAGAGGGAGAGGAAAGAGAAGAGAGAGAGAAAGGAGGAGAGGAGAGAGAGAGAGAGAGGAGAGAGAGAGAGAGAGAGAGACAGAGAGAGAGAGAGGGGGGGGGAGCGGTGAGAGGGAGAGTGAGAAGGGAGAGGGAGGGGGAAAGGGAAGGGAGAAGAGGGAGGAAGAGGGGAGAGGGAGAGAAAGAGAGAGGGAGAGGGAGAGGGAGAGAGAGAGGGAGAGAAAGAGAGAGAGAGAGAGAGAGAGAGAGAGAGAGAGAGATAAATGGATAGATAGATAGAGAGAGAGAAAGAAAGAAAGAAACAACGAGAGAGAAAGAGAAGAGAGAGAGAAAGAAAGAAACAGAGAGAAACAACGAGAGAGAAAGAGAAAGAGACACAGAGAAACGAGAGGGAAAGAGAGAGAGAGAGAAAGAAAGAAAGAGAGTTCAAGAGAATGAGACGGAGAAAGAGAGGCAAAGTGAGATAATGAGCGAAAGGGGTAGGAGGAAAGAGAGACTAAGTGCGTGAGTGAGCGAGTGAAAAGCGGACTCTAGCTGCGAGTGAATTTATGGGGTCTTTGTACAAGCAGTCTGTCTTACTTAGGGTGTTGACGCTGCCACGCTTGAGGATTGATTTATTTTCGTCTATTTTTGTCAACGTGTCTCTCTTTCTCTTACTTGCTTTTTTATGTGAGTTTTGTTCTCTGTCATACTATTTTCTCTTTCCTTTCCTCTCCTTCTTCTCTTGAGTCTCTCTCTCTCTTCTCATCTAATTAAAACTCCTTTCAAACTCTTTCTCTTTCCTCTCCTCATACTTTCTCTCTCAAAATCATCTCTCTCTCTCTCGTCTCCATCTAAAATCTTCAAATCTCTTCTCTCTTTCTCTGTCTCTCTCTCATCTCTCTCTCTTCTCTCTCGTCTCTCTCTCGCATCATCTCTGTCTCTCTCCTCTCTCTTTCTCAATCCTTACCATCTCTCACTTCTCTCTCTCCCATCTCTCTCTGGCTCCTCTCTCTTCATCGTCCTTCTCTCTCTCTCATCTCTACTCTCTCTCCTTTCTCTTTTCTCTCATTCTCCCTTCTACCTCTCCCCTCTCTCTCTTCCACCTCTCCCCACTACTCTTTCTCTCTCTATGATATCTATTCCCTCTAATATATATCTCTCCCTCATCGTATTTATCTCTCTATAAATGATCTATCTTATATCTCTCTTGTGTGTGTTCTGAGCTCTCTCTATATATATATATATATATTATTATATATATATATATTTATATATATATATATATCTATGTATATACGAGGGAATTATAAATACATACATAGGTATATATATATATATATATAATTATATTCTTTTTTGTATTGTATATATACATATATATAATATATATATATAAGATATTCTATAGACTAGTACATAGTATATATATATATATATATCTATATATATCTATGTATTGATATAATGAAGATAATTATATATATATAACAATATATATTATATATATAATATAAATATACACATATAATACATATAAATAATAAATATATACATACGATATATATTTATATTTATAATATGTAATAGATATATACATATTATACATCTATATATATATAATATATGTATATATAATATATTATATATATGTATATTAAATAGATGTATATATATATATGTTTATATATATATATTATATATATATAAATATACATATATATATAATATAAATAAATATTACAAACATACGTGTGTGTGTGCTGTGTGTATATGTATACAAATGTGCGTAGTATAATATAATATATGTATTATTAATTTATAAATGTACTCATAAAATATAGATATATGTATTTATATATATAATATATATATATATGATATATTATATATATATATATATAATATATATATAATATTAATATATGTGTGTGTGTGTGTGTGAGTTGTGTGTGTGTGTGGGTTAGTGTGTGTGTGTGTGTGTATATTATTTACACACAACACACATCAATATATAAGTCTACAAGTATAAATGTACATACTATATAATATATATATATATATATATATATAAATATATAATAAATATATATATGCTGTGTGTGTGTGTGTGTGTGAGTGTTGTGTTTGGTGTGTGTGTGTGTGTCATAAATATAACACACACACACACACATATAAATGTATATATATATATATATATATATATATATATATATATCTATATATATATATATTATATATATATATACACACACACACACATGAACCTCCATAAAAATACCAGAGCCGAGAAGGAGAGTTTCGTGAGAGCTGGCCATGAGATGACACCCATGGCACTAATGTCCTTCTGTACCTGGAAGCGAAGGTCAAGTGGACATTTGTGAATAAAACATAATAACTGAATAAATGATAATGGTGCTCTGGGAACAGATTCGGCAGCGCTGGAGGAGATAATGGAGGCGGGGATGGGGGGTGGGAAAAGGATTGGGAGGGGGAGGGGGAGGGGGAGGGTTAGGGAGGGGGAGGGGAGAAAGGATGGTTGACAAATAGGTATGTTGATAGGAAGAGTAAGAAAGAGGAAGAGAAGAGGTGAAAGGGAAGGGGATATATATATATATATATATATATATATATATATATATAAGATATATTTTTATATATATATATTATATATTTATATATTTATATATATATATATATATATAAATGGATATGTATTTTCATGATAATAAATATACAGTTTATATATGCATATTACATGTATATGTTCTGCGTGTTTGAATGTATATATATAGATGAATAGTAAGATGGATATATATATATATACATATATATTATATATATATATATATATATATATATATATATATATATACATATATATGATATATATTTTATATATATATATATATATATATATATATATATATACACATACATATACATAAATAGAGAGAGCAAGAGAAAGAGAAAGACAGAGAGAAAGAAAGAGAAAGAGAGAGAGAGAGAAAGAGAAAGAAAGAAAGAGAGAGAGAGAGTGAGTGAGGAGTAAGTGAGGAGTGAGTAAATGAGAGAGATAGAAAATAGAGAGAGAGAGAAAGTGAGAGAGAGTGAGAAAAAGAAAGAAAGAGAGTAACAAAAAGAAAGAGAGAGAGAGAGAGAGAATAAGAGAGAGACAGCGAGTGAGAGAAAGAACAAGAAGAACACGAGAGATATACACAAGCAGTCATGTAAATATACATCCAAATAAAATCCAGAAAATAAAACAAATAAAAACAAAGAGAGAATAGTCAGACACGAAAAAAAAAAACAGAAGAAAAAAAATATAAAAGAAAATATTATTCATGTTTCTGATAGATTTATGAGATGTAAACCTAATCCTAATTCCCTAATCCCCACCTAATCCCTCCCCCAAGTTTCCAAATCCCCCCTAATAATCCCCCCCTATTCCCCCCCCAATGCCCCCCCCATACCCCCAATCCCACCCATCCCCTAATCCCCCCCCTCCCATCCTCCCCATTCCCCCCTAATTCCCCCCATCCTCCACTCCATCCCCATCCCCCTTCCCCTAATCCCTCCCCCCCCCCTCCTCCTTCCATGTAGCTAACTTTCAGATATTTTCGTTTTTTGCTTATTCATTATTTTGTCTGTTTTTTTTATGTCATATATTTACATGTCTTGTTTACAATCTATATTTTCTTATCTATCCTGTTATTTCATTGTGTTTGTTTCTTTTCCTTCTTCTTTTTCATTAGTAGTATTATCATTATATTCATCATATTATTAGTGTTATTATCATCATAGTTATATATCTATGTATATATAATATATATATATACATATATTAATATATATATCAATATATATACATATATTAATATCTATCTATCTATCTATCTATCTATATATATATATACACACACACACACACAATTTTATATGTGCTTGCGCGTGTGTATGAGTGTATGTGTATGTATGAGTGTATATATACACAAATATAGGTAGATAATAAGATAGAAAAAGAGAAAGATAGAGATAAATAGAGATAGAAAGAACTGATATGATTTTCAAAATGTTTATCAGCATAAAAAAACGAGAAACAAAATACACAGATGCACCCCTCCCCCCCCACCCACACACACATACACAACCCTTCCCCCCACAGCCCCACCCGAGCCACCACCCCCCCCTCCCCACCCCCCCCCTCACCCCCCCTGAGTGTGACCATCCAAGATACATCGGCAAGCCAGCCCCCCCCCATCCTCTCCACCACCCCTATCACTCTCTCCCCCTATTCCCCCTGCCAACCTCCTCCCAACCATTAATATTCATGTGCGATTCCTAACAAGGCGAACCGTCGGAATGGAAGTAATTAAAACATATCCTTTTATAAGCTTCTCTCTTGAGCTTAAGTCTCGGAGTCTTTGGCGTAATGAATTTCCTTAGTTTTAATTATAATTTTGATTATCATTGATGTTGTTGTTGTTGTTGTTTTTTTCTAGGGTGGGTAGTATATGCTCTGTCGTTATTTTTTGTTTTTGTTATTAAGTTTTATCTTTAAAGTTCATTCTTGTTGAACTTTTGTATGCTTGTTGTTTACTTGTAGATTATTTTGTTATTTTTTATTGTTTTTTGATTTCCATGACTGTTGTTTAGTGACATGGCATTGTTGTTGTTGATTTACAATTGTTGTTGCTTTTGTAGTTTTCCTCTGTGATATTATTCTCGGTGTTGATGGTATTATATTTATAACACTATGATTGATGTTACTTGTAATTATCATTTATTTTTTTATCATCATTGTCGTGATATGTATTTTTATTATCATCATTATCATCACTATTGATTCGAAAATAATTGAAATAGTTATATCAATATTATCATTATCTATCATTATCATTATCACTATTCTTTCTTATCTTCATTTCTCTAAGAAACCCATCGACATTGTATCTTCATTGTCTTTCAATACATCAACCAAAATCAGTCAATATGAAAGGGAAAAAAATCGGCCGCACACGTCAGCACCATCGCAGACATCACCACCGCCATCACCACTATATCATCACATCATCATTACCATCCAGCGCCGCGAAGGGAGCAAAATAAAAAAATAATCTCGTATTTTTTTTTTTCGTTTCGTCGGTTCGGGTGCGGTTCAATTAATTTCCTTCCGGTAATTGGAGTCTATTTTACTTGGAAAAAAACCACACCACTTCCACCTCAGCTCTCAATTTCAAAGACATTGCCCGCGGTCGATGTTCTTGCACGCCGACTGACTCCTGATAGGTCGTTGAGTTGTCAACCCCTGGGCGCCAATGACCAATGATAATGAGCTTGTTCAACAACTCTTAGTTATGATTGGTCCATTTGCGTCGTCTTATT
>NW_028234428.1:10449799-10452299 GCF_977035675.1 Penaeus japonicus
TTAAAGAGGCCATCAACCTCCCTGAGCCTTGTCGTGCCCACTCGTTTGCAAATTTCCTGGGTGGTCACGTGGTCCAAGGCTCAGACGGGCAGAATCAGGTCATCATCACGAACTTAAAAATAATTTTAAAAATCATCTTTTTCCCCCCTCTCTATTTTCCGAGATTTTCCTTCCCGTTCTCTTGGCTATCTATATCTCTGATTACCAATGAAAAAAAAAAAGAAGTTAAATCATAAACCTTCAAGAGCTCTTGTTTTTTCCCTTTTGCATGTGTGTGTACAGGGAGGGGATTAATCATCCTACCACATAGCTGAAGAAATAAAAAATAAACCCCTATTAGAAACAACCACATCTTACCTACAATAGGAATCATTGGGCTTAACCTTAAGCAAAGACATAAAGTGACATAAATAGACCTGAAGTTATGTGGAAAAAAAAAAAAAAAAAAAAAAAAAAAAAAAAAATGATACAGAAAAACAAAAACATTACAATTAACCCCTACAAGGTATCCTTAACAAGTGTCAGCCACACAAAGCTGCCACCACTTACATTTAGGAAACAAAATGGCAGTGAACATTTGAGAGAGAGAATAGCACATACATCTCTCTCGTCTATTTTAGATTGGACATAAACCGTTCTTTGACTCATTGATTTCTATTGGCACAAATCAATAAAATAGGGCTAATCATTTAAATACCCTAAAAATATTGTAAAAGAATATTCATACTATAATCATAAGAAAAAAACAACATAATATGGTTGGCAAAATTTGGTTTCCTTTTGCAATAACAATGCTAAAAAAAAAATAAAAAAAAAATAAAAACAATGATAATAACATCAATAACCATAACATTTCTAAAGACAAGAAGTACAACCCTCACAGTGTGGTGTTTTGCTTCCTCTGGTCAAGTCTCTTCCCTTCCCTTCCCTTCCCAAATTGGCAGCCTTCCTCCTCCTTAACAGGTAATTCACACTGTCCTCCTCTCCTTACTTATAATACTTAGTATGCTTGCACTTCGAAAATGTTAAGTCATTTTTTTTTTTTTTTTTTTTTTTTAAAGTTTTTATTAATATCCAAGAAGAATAAGCACATGAAGCAAAACTCTCTGACCTTGTCATACAAACCACCATAAAAGTTTGGTTTTATTGTTAAGCAACCAAAAGGAAAAAAAAAGAAAAAAAGAAATAAAAATCTAAACTGAAAGAAAGAAAAAAAAAAAAAAAAATATATATATGTAAGCAAGCTCAGTTCCCCATTTCAAGAACTGGCATGTACTCCATACAGTAAGGGGTATATACTTACCTACCCAACTCAGGCCAATATATAAATTCTGGTTTTATCTTTTTTAAATCTTTTTTTTTTTCTCTTTTTAATTGGGGGGGGTGGGGGGTTAAAACAAATGAATCCATTTAACAAAATTCTCCTTTGTATTCTTCTGGCCTTCACGAGCACAGGACCGAATCATCCCGTACCCTAAAGAAAGGCTTGCGATTTACTCCTCATTTAAAATGTGAGATCCCTTTACGACACAAAAATGTTCTCTATCAGCACTTTCCCTTGGTGACCCCATCCAGCTTCTGATGCTCAGCACTAATGTCTTTAAGTAACAAGCAATTTTATAACTGGCCTTTGTTTCCTAGTCCTCTCAAAACCACATCACTTCCTTTAGACAATGCGATAGCCAATCAACTTTTTTCGACTTCAATGTACAGTATAAACATAGATACAAAGACAATATCTACTCGAATGTGTTTACGATACATCTATAAATATATATTCATATATATATCTTACTTCTTGCAGCAGTTTCACATATATCATTACATAATCCAAGGGGGAAAAACAAAAGAAAAACAAAAGAAAAGAGAAAAAGATGAACATACAATAATGGACTCGTGCATGAAAAAAAAAGGAGAAAAAAATCAACTCAGGCCCCTTTTTCTATTTCAAAACTCGGCAAAACCATCCTGATACAGGAAGCGTGCGGCTCAGAGGGATGGAGGTCATTTTGTACGTAAAACTGGGTGGGAGCCAATCAGGCATCAGGCAACCTAGGGCTAACCGTCGTCGCCTCGCCACTCACATGATGCTGCACTTCTCGGGGGATGATCCGTCCGCACTTCTCTGCAAGGGAAAGCATACGGGGTTGGGGTCAGTGGGGAAGGGATAGAATCTATTCTTTTGGGGTTAATGGGGGGATTCCTTCTTTTTTTCTTTTTTGGCAAGTGACCTCATCCTGTCAGCTACTTAAAAGACATGTTTTATTCAATAAGTTGTTTTTTTTCCAGCAAGACCTGTTCCTTTTTTTTGTTCATTTTTTTTTTGACTTCTTGAAAAGGAATCTCTTCTGTGTCTTTCACATTACTGCCGTAGTTACAAGTCAACATAATATCGCAAAAGCAATATTGTCTGCACTTGCCATCCCGTGACAGTAATGTGACAAAGAAAAGAAAAGAAAAAAAGAAAATAGAAAAAAAAAGAAAAAGAAAGAAAGAAAGA
>NW_028234428.1:10459799-10464799 GCF_977035675.1 Penaeus japonicus
AAAAGGTGTATACATTTTCTATCCAGAATTACTTTTTCTTTCACCTTTACAAATATTTGATGTAACTCACAAGACACACATAAGCTATACCTGTTAAAATCATTTCTTAATGTAAGTACTGAGTGATGTGAAAAATTTCCTCAGTAAATATAGCTTTTAAAAAACTGTTTCATAAAAGCACACCACCCAATTTCTGACTATCACTTAAATCAAGACAAAATTGCAATTTCATCACTATATTCAGAATATATAGCCTCTATGCCTGACACACTAAGTGAAAATTGGCATTCTTCCTCATGAAGAGATGCCCACCAACAAGTGCCATCCCACCAAGCTTCCCTCACCCCAAATGACAGACTGCAGAAACTGGCAGGGTTTCCCTTACCTCGCTGGTGCTGAGCAGCTTTGTGGACATGTTGTCAGAAACAACCCACTTCTGGTTCTTCATGACAATGTTGAGAGGGGGTTCGTGGGTGGCCTCGGCATCACAGGACCAGATGGTGACTGTAGCGCCTGCTGGGATCTTGGACTTGGAGTGGAATTTATATATGGTTTCCGAATCACCAGCTGTGCGGATCACTTGGTAACTACCGATGGCAAAATCCTGGAAGAGAACACGAGATGTTAACTGAGAATTCACAAGTTATATTTAAAGTGAATTAAACGAACACAGTATGGCCTTCCAGGAAAAGAACAACAACATATAATGAAGAGGTAAGTATGTAGAGGAGAGAATAAGAATATATTGTTATTATCATAATAAAGAACACAATATGAATCTATTTATCCATTTGTGCTCAGCTTTTTGTATTCAGTCTCATCAATTCTTAGCCATAGGAACATACAACAGCCTTGGATTCATTAACCCATTCACGCCGGTTAACGTGTTATCACGTTAGTGTAATTCTCGCTCTCTCTGGGTGACATCCTAGAACATTAAGATCTCTCCCTCAATATGTATGCTTTACATTGTTACATATGCACATAATCAACGGAGTTCCATTTGTACAGACAAATTTTTATTCACTTGTGAAAATAATGCAAACAAATGCAAAAGCCTCCGATTATCACGGGTGAAAAGCGCTCTGAGAGGCGCAGCACGGCGTTACACAGGGAGAGGTCTCGCGCTTAGTCACTGCGCGCTTTTGTTATCTAGCCGCCAGGAGCAGCATTATGCATATATAAGCCCCGTCATGAATGGGTTAATGGCAGGTACCCTTCTAAACACATCATGAGGATGTCAATGTTTCCACCCAGCATCAAGGGGACATCCCTTTCATACTAGTCAAGATCATTGAAACTGTCATGATGTGTACAGTAGGGTATTTCAATAATTGCAACTTTTGAAATGTCATTGTGACTGTAAATAAATAGGCTCCATATATCATAAATATGAAATGTGAAAAAAATCAGCTTGATCTGATAACGTTTAGGGGTTGCACTTTTCAATTTAATATATTACGCATTTCCGCGGAATTGGGGCCGCGCAGGCAGACGAGGTCCACGCGCTTCGAACTTCCTCACTAACCTTAAGTGATGATAGTTCCCTTCCGAATCGCAATCAAATTTGTGTCTTTAGGTCATCAAGTTCACATGTAACAAATTCTTCACCGAACTTAGGCACTTAAATAACGCATATAACAAGTTCCTCGATGACCTTAGGTCGGAAGTCTTTCATACTTCTATTTCGTCACTGACCTTAATGGCCTATAAAAGTAATGCCCGTGTTTCTTCAATAAGCATATAAATGTTAGTTAATGAATAACATTATTATACATTCCAACAAGCTTCTGTTGTGTTGCTATGTGTTTGTGATATTTTAGCACGATATAATTCGCTGAAAGTGTTTGATTAAAATTCAAACGTTTAAAATGCTTCGAAACCTGCGACCGAATTGAAGAATTATATCAGAAATTTGGACTGAAGACTATTACTAAACTAAATGCTATCACAGAAGTAACAGGTTTGAAAGTTTCGTTTATTGGTACTGAATTCGTATCTTTTAAAGGCAAGAGACAACCGAGAGAAGTGCTACAATGAAGCAAAGTCAAATGGTAGTGCTGGATCCCTTGGTTCTGTTGACCATAAAGCTACTAAAAGGAAGGAATACAGAAATAAGAGGAAATGTAGTCTGGCAAATAAAATGACTGAGTGAGTTTCAGGAATATGTGAAAACTATCCAATCTTCGTCAGATTTGTCCACTCCTGATGACTGCCAGGAAAGAAACTGTACATACTGATGTTTTTTTTTTCTCAAGTAGTAGGCCTTGACAGCAGATTGATTCCTTCAGATACTACCATATTCCACAAGAAAAGGGAGGCAACTATTGGTAAAAGAGATGACACTCTAGCTTCATTGAAGAAAAATAATATGAACAAAAACAACATGTCATAACCTCAGGGAATTAACAGAAGAGATTGATGTTTTTTTTTAAGTGGCCTATTGACGGGTAACCATTCATGATCCTTAAAAGAATTCTAAAAACATGACATTGCCTAGGATATTTGTGCCAGTTGGTGTTAGGTGGTTAGGTTATATGTGTTCATCATTGCATGTTTGTATCACTTGATGTTGTACTTGATAAATTATAAAGTATTGAAAATGCTGATTTGCCATCCCAGACAAAAGTTGGCTTGAAAGACAATCTTATTAGATGCTACATTGCAAAAAAGGTATCTCGAAAAGCTGTCATTAGCACGACAATATTTCAGACAGCATTTGGGGCATCTCAAATCACTTTGCATCCATCAGTAGATATCTGCATAACAGATGTTATTTTCATGCCACTCTCTCACGATGCTGACTGCATGCATAGGTATTGTATGTTGATTATGGGATTGGAAAAAGCTGGATATACAAACCAGCCAAACTGAAAGATCGAATCGGTACAATTTTCCAATGAAAAGTTATGCAACCTCAGCACAGAAAATTTTTGTGAATGTCCTAAGATATGCCATCTCTATGACCAAGGTAACCACTCTGGATGGGTTGTAAAAGACTGATTGGAGACAAGAAGCGGTCCTGGGACATCACCTTGTCTCTATATCAAATATACGTAATTGCGGAGAGATTGAAAGGAAATGTGAATATATGTGGTGAGAGGTTGTTGCATGAGATCGCTTCTAATTTGTAATATACTTTCACAATGTTATATTATGCTTAATTATAGAAAAAATACTAAAAGTAAAATTATACTATACACGATTGAATAGTTAAGTAATTACGCTAAAATGACGAAGAAAATATAGAAAGGGTAATTTCACCCTAGACTAAACTAATTTAATCGTATTTTTCGTATCTTTGAGTAAAAAGTGCAATAGGTAAATATTGATAAAAACAAATAAAAATGGTATCACTAGTCAAGAAAAAATAAATGGAGCCTACTTCTGAACAGTCCCCGTGAATTTGAGGGATTTTTCAAAAATCGCCAATTATTGAAATACCCTAGTGTACAGCATTTATCAGGCCCGAAGTGTTGAAAAGACAACTTCCAAATTCATTCAAAAGGGAATCACAAACTAATGCAGAAAAATGGAACAAAGATACGCATACAATACTAATGTAACATTACCGAAGAACTATACTGTCCATCAAAATGCCTACCTTATCACTCTTGTTGAAAAGCTTGACAAACTTCCCCTCGGGACAGTCTTCTACGATGTCAATATCTCCCACCGATCTGGCTGTGGACTGGTAGGCGGACTTCTGGAATTCCTCCTCAATGACTTGCCTCTTGCGCTTCATCCCCCTCTGAGGTGTTCGCCTGTAGGGGGTTTCTCTCTCTGTGGCACTCGAGGACACTGAGATGTTCAACCTGCAAACATAGTTCAGAATAATCACACTCAAACACAAGTTTTTACCTTCTCTGACTAACTTCTGCAGTTTCTTATTATTGGTTGGAGTAAATAAGATATAAAAGGATACAAATAAAAGGACTCGACAAACATGCAGTAAAAAGAAAAGAGCTAACCTTGTGGCTAACAATACACCACCACATTTACTGTTAATCAACCTTCTGACATTATGGCTCAATATTGTATATCATATTTTAATGAAAATATTTGTAGTCCCAAAACAAGCTTCAATTAGCCCACAACAATTAGATAAGACAAACATCTTGCACCCTGTCAAAAAATATTTGGAAGAAGAAAACCAGGAGATACTGGGTAATAAGAATATGGTCTCCTCTTCACAGCGTTGAGCGCATAACAAATGTTCTAATGGTATACCAAGAAACGATGCATTGCACATCTCATCATTTATGAAGCCTCTGCAACATGAATATGCAAATAACCCAAAATGACAAGAAGAACAGAAAGGAGTCCCACCTAGCTTCCTCAGCCTCCAAGAGCTTTCTGTAAGCTGCAATCTCCATGTCCAGGGCCACCTTGATGTCCATAAGATCCTGGTATTCCTGAAGCTGCATCTGCATCTGGTTCTGCAGGCGCATGATCTCCTCCTTGAGCATCAGGACCTCCGCATTATGGGTGTCTCTGTCTGATTCCAGCTGTGACTCCAGGTCCAGCACACGTTGCTAAGGGGGCAAATTATAAATGTGAATAATTTGAATGCCTTCCATTTCTTTATCAGCATCTTGTGGAAGGATGCTTTCAATTACATATAAAAGATATCTGATTTATCAAGTCAACATTATTCATGAGTTTATCAGGACTTTTATCATCCAAAGACTTCTGACCTTGGGTAATATGTCAAAAACCTGGATAAGTATACATGTAAACAGCAAATATTCCCACCCATTTAGAACTAACAGAAGATAAATACCAAAAGAAAATCAGAGCATCATTCAGGACAAAATGACAACCAAGGCAACTGATTTTTGTCCCCCTCCATACTGTACGTACCTTGAGAGCATTATTGGTGCTCTCCAGGCTTGCAAGACGTGAGGAGAGGTCCTGGACTTTGCTCTTGGCTTCTCTTAATGAGGAAGTCAGAGCATCTGTATCTTCTGAAGAACGCTGGTCACGTCTGTTAAGCTCGT
>NW_028234428.1:10469799-10484799 GCF_977035675.1 Penaeus japonicus
AAAGGGGGGGAGAAAAAGAAAAAAAAAAAAAAAGAAAAAAAAAATTCCCCAAAAACCCCCCCGGGGGAAAAAAACAATTTGGGTTTTTAAATCCCCCCCCCCTTTTTTTCCCCCCCCCCCCCTTTTTTTTTTTTTTGGGGGGCCCCCCCCCCCCCCCGGGGGGGGGGGGGTTTTTTTCCCCCCCCCCCCCAAAAAGGGGGGCCCCCCGGGGGGCCCCCCCCGGGGGGCCCCCCTTTTCCCCGGGGGGGGGGGGGGGGGGGGGGGGGTGGCCCAAAGGGGGGGGGGGGGGAAAAAGGGGGGGAGGGGAAAAGGAGGGGGGGGCCCCTTTTTGGGGGGGGCCCCAGGGGCCCCCCCCCCCGGGAACCAAAAAGGGGGGGGGAAAAACCCCCCCCCCCGGTTTTAAAAAAAAAAAAGGGGGGGGGAAAACCCCCCGGGGGGGGCCCCCCCCAAACCCGGGGGGGGGGAAAAAGGGGAAAAAAAAAGGGGGGGGAAAGGGGGGAAAAAGGCCGGGAAAAAAAAAGGGCCCGGGGGGGGGGGGGAAAAAAGGGGCCCCCCCCCCCAAAAAAAAAAAGGGGGCCAAAAAAACCCCCCCAAAAAAGGGGAAAAAAACCCCAAACCCCTTTAAAAATTTTTTTCCCCCCCCCAAAAGGCCCCGGCCCCCTCCCCCCCCCCGGGGCCCCCCCCAAAAAAACCCCGGAAAAAAGGGGGGGGAAAAAAAAACCCCCCCCCCCCCCCCAAAACCCCCCCGGGAAAACCCCCCCCCGACCCCCGGGCCCCCCGGCGACCTTTCTCTAAGAGTCAGTGTCTCCACCCCCCCCTCTCTCTTTCTCTCTCTTTCACTCTTTTTTTGTTGTTTTGTTTTTCATTTTTTAAAGAGGTCATGACCCAGGGTAGCGGCGGTGGGAGAGGGGGGGGGGTGATTCATGGGCAGGCGGCGGGTCTGTCGAGGGTCAGGGTTTAAGTTCGGCCGAATCGCGGTGAATCAGGACACCCTCCGAGGCCCTTCGGGTGAGTCACGGGGGGTGGGGGGGAAGCGCATAAGCCGTTAACGGGAGAAGGACGGAGGAAATAGATGGCGAGTGAGTGAGAGGGAGGGAGGGCGAACCCGCCTATCGTTAAGGCAACATGGCGGTGCGGGAACATATGGCGCGAGTGAGATGTGGCCGAACGAGGTAACGCTGGACGGAGAGAAGCGGCTCGAATCCACCGACTCTCGTGACTGTCTCGTGTTTCCATTTGAAGAAGAAGAAAAGGAGAACATGTAAAGTTCAACTTTGTCTCCCTGCTCGCTGGTTTCTTTCACCCTCGTCAAATCCCGAGAGAAAGGGCAAGGGGAGAGGAGAGGCAGAAGGGGAAAAGGAAGAAGACGACGACGAAGAAGAAGGAAGGCGGGGATTACAAAAGACGAAGGAACGAAGGAAGGTGTGAGGAGAGGTGACAGTGTCCCTTTCCAGCCGCAAGTTCGAGAGTTCGTGAAAATAGGAAGGACGCGACCCCACGCGTCCCGGACGAACGACCAACACCACCACGCAAGCTCCTTCCCCCTCCCTCTCCTATCGGCCCCACGCCCTCCTCCTCTCCTCCCGCCACGCTGATGCCAACCCCTTAGGTACCGTTCGGACCCGAAAAACTATTTCGAAAAAAAACCGCTCACTCTTCGGTAAAGCCAAGTGGCAGTGACGTCACCTTAAGGCCGAGCATCCCCACGTCGACCGCGATCGCGTTCGACGCCAGATCGACATCGACGGCGCCGAATGCCAGGCCGAACACGATAAAACATGTTTCCGGGAATAAATGCCGACTGGCAACTCTTCTCCCCGTCCGTCCCTCCGTCCTTCCCTCCCTCCCTCCCTCCTCCACCCCCCTACCCCAGGCAAGTGAGCGCGCGAGTAAAGCAGCGCTCGACCCCGCTAAGGCGAATCCCTCTCACCGATACTACGACCACCTACAACTAAAAAGAGTAAAACGAAAGCCCAACATTTCAATCAATCCTATACCCAGCCAACGTCCGAGTACGTCGCCACTCCCCGTGAATGGAATCGACCGGAGGAAAACTGCCAGACGACGACGCGCGTGTGAACGATGTGCCGGCTGGAGGTAGGGGAGGGGGAGGGGGAGGGGGGTGTTGGCGTGTCTGGCCCAGGGAGAGAGAGGGAACCGAGGGAAAAGAAAGAACGCGAGGTAGGAAAGGGCGAGAGGGAGGAGACAGGGGAGGAGAGGAGAGAGAGAGGGAGAGGGGGGGGAGGGAGAGAAGGAGAGAGAGAGAGAGAGAGAGAGGGGGGGAGAGAGAGAGAGAAGGAGAGGGGGGGGGGGAGAAGGAGAGAGAAGGAGAGATAGAAAAAAGGAAACAAGAGGTTCAGATGGAAATAAACTGAGCATGAGAAGCACAGATAAGTAACGGACACAGATAAAGCGAGCTTAGAAAAAGGAGTGGGAGGAGGAGAAAAGGGAAGAGGTAAGGAGTAAGGAGCCAGGGGTAAGGGAGAAGGGGGAAGGGGAGAAGCACACTGGCATCCTGGCAATGGTAAGAGTAAGACAGCAGGAGGCCACAGGTGAGGCATACGGAGAGCAGTAGCAGTAGTAGGAGTGAGGGGGGAGGGCATACACGTGTGGGTAGTTTGTCTATCTCCGCGACACCTCCCCCCCACCTCCATCCTCTAATAGCCTCCCCCACCTGCCCCCCTCCCTCCCCCCATCACGCAGGACAAGGGGGAAGTTGTTATATTTAGATGTGTTGGAGCAATGTGGGCAGGGATGGCTTGTCTCTCCTTAATGGGGGAGGGAATGAGGGAGAAAGGGGACGGGGAATGACGATGGGAGGAAGAGTAAGTGGAGAGAAGAGGCAAAGATTGGATGTGGAGAGAACAAAAAAATAGACGCGAGGAGAGAGGGAGAGGGAGAGAGAGAGAGAGAGAGAGAGAGAGAGAGAGAGAGAGAGAGAGAGAGAGAACGGGATATGTTTTTTTCCCTTCAGACTTACATTCAGAGAGAGAGAGAAAAAAAAGTATAATCAGAAAAAAAAAATATCAAAGGAAGAAAAGTGAAAGCTCCGTCCCCATGACCACAACCTCCAACCCCACATCCTCCTCCTTCCCCCCACCAACCCCTCTCCCCCAATCCCCTCCTCTCGCACAAACTCCTTGACCCGGCGCAGCGCAACACCTCCTACATTCTTCTCCCGCGAGGGTTTGGGAGGGTAGAGGAGGGGGGGATGAAGGAATGGGGTGTGGGGAGGGGGAGGGGGAGGGGGAGGGGGAGTCAAACTCTTCATCCCTCCTTACTCAACCCCTCCCATTCTCCTCCTCTTCTTCTTCCTCCTCGTTTCCAATACAAACCTCTTGCGACAGACCCAGTTTTCCTCCTCTTCTCTGAGAATGCATGTATGGGGGAGAAGGGAAGGGTAGGAGGGGAGGAGAGGGAGAGAGAGAAAGAGAGGGTTGAGAAAGGGAGAGGGAGAAGGAGGAGAGAGACGAGAGGGAAAAGGAAAGAGAGAAAAGAGAAGCGAAGAGAAGGTAAAGAGAGAGAGAGAGAGAGAGTATTCGGCGATTCCACGGGAGTGATCTTGCAAGAATCTCCTTATTTGGCACCGACCGAAAGCGAGTTGCCTGTGCTTTCCATCCACGCTCCGCCACCGCCAACCGAGGGCGGGCGACAGAAGCGAGGGAGAGCTCGGAAGAAACGATATTGAAGGAATAAAAAAACAAAAGAAATACTTTCAGCCTCCATCTCTCTCTCTCACACACACAGAAACACACACAAGGAATCAGACACATACACTCACGCAACCATTCACTCACTGTCAATACCCCCCTGATCACTCGTACCCCCTTTTCTCTCGAGTACGCCATCTCTCGCATCGCGGCTCGCAGCTCCCCTTTCCAAATGCTGCTTGCCCGACACGCCAGGGTCATTTACATGCAGGCAGACCAGTTAAAATGGACTTGTTTGCGTCGGTGTGGGAGGGAAAAGCGAGAACGGGTGTAAGAATAAGTGAGTACGACTGTGCAAAGATAGAAAGAAAGAAGGAAGGAGGAAGGGAGGAAGAAGGAGAGATAGGGAAAGAAAGAGAGAGAGAGAGAGAGAATGTGTGGAAAGTGGACAACGGCCTTGTTGCCATGCAATCGGAAATGGTCGCAATCCGCAAGTATGCAGGGCCGCCGTCCCATGCGCGGAACTCAGACCTGCTCCTTCTCTGCCCGCCCACCTGCTCATCCGTAGCGATAACATTTACTTCTCCACGTATTCAACTCTTCACACTCATCCAGTCCACACCCAACCTCGGTGTAAAAACAGAAATATGGGTACTCACAATGCCCCCCCCCCCCTCTCTCTCTCTCTCTCTCTCTCTCTCTCTCTCTCTCTCTCTCTCTCTCTCTGTCCCACACACACACACACACACATTTCTTCTTAGTCCGCTCAAGAGAATCAATGGAACGATCTTCAACCATGGAACAAACGACTCACGAGACCTATCGATCTCGACTCCAACTAGACACAACTACCATAACATGCAATAAAAATATACATATATATATAAAATGTCTATTGTTCTCTCCAACGGACGAATAAACAACAACAAAGACGAGTACATAAACAAACAAGCAAACGAACAGACAGACAGTCAGATACGCACGCGAGACCGTTGGTAATGTTATGCCAGGGGTGCGGGCCTCGTACCACAAGTCATAACCGTCGTGTCCCTCTCTCTCTCTCTCTCTCTCTCTCTCTCTCTCTCTCTCTCTCTCTCTCTCTCTCAACACACACACACACATACACACACACACACATGCACACGCACGCACTCACTCTCACTCACTCACACACACAAACCACGCACCGTCATCCGCGTATGTGTACGAGACGTACTTACGCACGGTAACTGACACGCACACAATGCAGGAGTTTGAATAAGTGAGAGCGAGAGTGGGTGAGTGGGAGAGCGAAATAACGTGGGAGGGAGAGAGGGAGATGGGAGGGAGGGAGAGAGGGAGATGGGGAGGGAGGGAGGGAGAAAGGGAAGGAGAGATAAGGAGATGGATGAAGTGGGAGAGGAAGTGAGAGTGACTATGTGTCTGACGACCTAAGGTTTTAAGAGCCAGGAGAGAACAAGGAGAGAAAAATAAAAAGGAATTTACAACCAGTACGACGAGGGATTGCGAAAGCTTCGTTGAACTTCTCTTGACCTTTGACCCGCAAAAACTCAATGAATTAAAATAATGAAAGGAAACGAAAAAAAAACGAGCCTGGCGAAGAAATGTTACACAACAGAATTGGAAGAGAGGAAGAACAGGATAAAGGAAAACACGAAAGAGACATGGATATAAGAGAAGCGAAAAGTGAAAAAAGATGATGAAATAAAAGACAATCAAATAACCCCACCCCCCAAAAAAAAAGAAAAGTAAGCGGTGGACAAGCGTATGTGTGTATACACACACACACACACACACACACACACACACACACACACACACACACACACACACACACACACACACACTATAGCAAAGTCTAAGCAGCATGAGCACCCCATTACCCACCCCCCATACACACACACTATCGGTCTCCTCAAGCCAGTCATACACGCAACCAAAAAAAAAATATATATATACTAACTGGCAATACAACTCCTAAGGTTAAGCCTCCCGTCTCCACCCAGGCTACAAACAACCCACCTCCTCTCTCCTCCCATTAGACCTACCTGGGTGCCGTACCTGGCCGCAAACTACAAAAGAGCGAAAAAAAGTAAACGCCACCAACATAGGCCTATGTTTCTGTCCTTTTTTTTTCTTACTATGCTCTCCCCTCTTCCCCCAAAGCTTGGGGTAAATCGTTCTAAGATAGTGATCAAATCTCACTTTAACCTTTGGACGCATATAATGATATATAACGGAAAGCTATTGTAAGGGTTCATAAAACGACAGTATAACTTGCACGTTGGGTTCTCGCTGGGCTATCCCTACACACAATCCTATTATGGGAGGAAGGAAAAGAATAAGGAGGAGGAGGAGGAAGGTGAGGGAGGAGGGTGAGGCAGGAAGAAAAGGAAGGAGATGGAGAAGGAGAAAACGAGGAAAAGAAAGATGAAGAGGAAAAAAGAAAAAAATATATATATAATGCCGAATTTAAGGATAGTGAAATCGAAATCGTTATGGCAATAACTAAAAAAAAAGTCTAATCACAAGCACCTCCTTCAAAACCGCTCAAAGCCCAAAACACGCGAAGTGCTAATAGCCTCTCTCACCGGAAAGGGTCCAGGCCTACAGAGATGGAGGAGATGATCCCTCGCAGAGAGTGGGTAGAGACAATCCAAAGAGGGGTCCCTATTATCTCAACTGACATGTATGAATAATCTTGCCATGACGATACACAGACTCATGCGGGCTTTCTTCTGGTCTTAATTAATCGCATTGTCCTCTTAACATTAGTCTATCCCATCTTATTAAAAAGAGACAATGGCAGAGGACCATTTTCCTCAGTCTAGTCAGTCAGATACTCAGTCAGTCTGCCTCTAGGTAGGTCAAGGAGACGAGCGAAGAAGGAAGGGTAGGGAAGGAAATGAAAGGCGAGACTGAAAACCTATTACATATGACCCGAGGACGTATGACCTCACAGTGACCTCACTCGCCACACCGCCAGAATACAAATGCCTACCTAAATTTGCATATAATCATAACCTTACATCGCAAAGACGACCCACAGAGGAGAACAGCTAAGAAGAAGAAGAAGAAGTAGAGGAAAAAGAAGAAGAAAAACAATCACAGAAGCTGAGCGTTTTATAAAATTCCAAAAGGAAACAATTAGACACCGAGAACCTCGACTGTAAACAAGGACCCTCAGTGACAAGTATCGGACGAAACATTCTCACCTCCCGACAACACTATCACTGACAACGGAAACGATGCAAGAATAAAAGAACCGAAAGCAAAGGCAGAATACGGATGAAGGTTTTTTTTCGAAGTTCATTTCAGTCCACGGAACGCGAGGCTCACAATACCCGGTAAACAAGTTAAAAAAAAATAAAGTTCGAAAGCGCTGAAGCATTAATCTTAAGCTGGACATTCCTTTCACCCACCCTCCCCCCAAAAAATAAAGAGGGGGGGGGGCGCCTCCAAGCCACAACAATCTTAGGGGGGAAAACCATAAAAACGAAAACAACTAAAAAAAAACGAGGGTAACGGATGTCAAATATCAAACAAATAAAGAAAACAAAAATGAAGTGGATGATGAAGAAGAAAAATGAACAACTAATGTCACGTGATATGATAAGTCATAGAAATACTAGCGACAACGACCGCGCCTAAAACAGCGCCACAAGACGAACTTGATGCACTAGCAACCACGCTTTCCCAAGGGACAGTTCGCGCTTCTTCTCCTCCACCACTCCACCCCCTTTTCCTATTCATCCCCATCATCTGCTCTTAATTTCTTTCTTTATCACTTTTAACTATCCATGACCAATTGCACATGGAAATAAAAGAGGGACAAGAGAGAAGGGGAAGAGGAGGGGTAGGGTAGGGTACAATTAAACCCCCTCCTCCCCCACCCTTACCGAGCCAGCCACCCTCAGGACTTAGTCAGAAATAACAACTTCCTGTGGGGTATGCAAATCGAGACAACACCCCTACCCCAACATCCCCATCCCCCCTACCTACCTCCACCCGCACGTTATCCTTCGCTTTCCAACTCTACGCCCTCATTCTTCTCATTCTCATTCTCATCCCCCCCCCCCCCTCTCTCTCTCTCTCTCTCTCTCTCTCTCTCTCTCTCTCTCTCTCTCTCTCTCTCTCACACACACACGCAGGCATAACCACGCACGTGAACCAAATGCGTCCTCCCGTGGTGTCGAAATAACAGCGTGATTAACGACCTCCGTTGACCTCGATTCCGCGACTTAAAAGGTCAGATGTCAGATACGGCAGAGCAGTCGACCAATGATAACACCGCGGCCGCCATCGTTGTCGCCACCCTCGTCTGGTCTGTTCCTGTCACTGATATGTTATCGTCTCCCCCTTTATGAGGCTGAAGTGACGACTTCACACCCCACTCACCCCCCTCCCGTCTTGTCATATCAAGGCAGGTGTAATACCCAGCGAGAAAAACAAAACAAAAAACATTCATTCACAAATCAATTAAGCGGAGTCGAAGGCCACAGACGTCGAGTAGTAAAATAGTAATCTCACTCGGCGACGAACACAGAGAAAGATAACCTAATCCGCTCGAGCTATTAATCATCAGGGAACATGATCAACCATTCTCGCGTCGAATCAAAATCCGTGACAGGAAACGGGATGATAGAGTGAAAAAAAACACACTCAGAGATACGGCTTATCGCATACCTACATGCTTAACACCTTGGAGGGAGTGGAGCGAAAGAGAGCCGTAAGGAAATGCCGATAAGCCAAAGTGTATACAGAAATGTACAGCCGAGGCGGAGAGAGAGAAAGTAGAGAGAGTAAATAAGCATTTTATAGACACAGTAAAAGTTTAACGTGTGATAATGAACCGCACATCCAATATATGTATAATCAATAGGCAAGGGGGGGGGGGGAGGCGAGAGAGAGATGGCGAAGACGGACGATATAACGGAACATAAAGAGAGAAAGAAAAGATCCGGGCAACCACAAGCGTTAATAAAAAGAGAGCCATAGTTAAACCCCCTCCTAACCATCCCCAGTCCCCCCCCAGCCCCCCAATTCTCGTACACAGCCGACCCCCACTGTGTACACAAGACGCCCCCCCCCCAAAGCTAAATGTGCCCTCACGCCCGATGACCATGCAAGTCATCGTCATCGTCTCTTCTCCACTCCGACGCCCACTCCCTCTCCCTTCGGACAGACACATTAGGCCTAACTGGACAAAAATGGCTCGCTTCTCATCTCCGATCTTCGCATCACCTGAAGACTTTTCAGAAAGGCTAGTAAGACGAAGAATAGGCGAAGGAGAAAGTGGAGAATAAGATAACATCAAACGCAAAAAGAGAGAATCAATGATGGGAGATTTTAAAACGTGATTAAAATGAAGGGAGGATATCGAAAAAAAAGTTTCATACAAAAAGGTGATGAATGGGGAGCAAAGGAAAGCAGAAGAGGAAGCGAAATAAACACAAATCATTCGGAGCGAAGGCAGCGAGAAAGAGATAGTCCACGGGGGTAATGATAATAATGAAGGCAAGAGGCCCACAGCTGATTGATGTAAACAAATGGATTCAACATCAATTTCTAGCAGTCAGTGTTGTCTGACACGAAGAATGCGGAGAACATGCAAGGCATAATGACAGATACACACACACACACACACACACACACACACACACACATATGTACGTATGAAAATATGTATCTTTCATTATGCCTTGCATGTTCTCCGCATTCTTCGTGGCTGTCCACACCAGAGACATCACAGACACCCAAAAAGAGAGACAATGAAGACAACAGAAGTGAGGGGGCCACCCATAGGCACTCCTCCGGCAGCGTTACTGCCGATGTCAAGTAGGCATTCCGGCGTTGCGTGTTGGCGTAACGCATATAGGTTAACGGGGATGAAAGAGGGGTGTGAGGGAGGGAAGGGGTAGGGGGGAGGATAACCAAGAGAACCAATCAATGCCAAAGCTACAGACTTAACGGTCTTATCACTTCTTACGACACCTGGGGGCTTAGTGCTATCGACGGCCCTCGGTCTTATTAATAATACGGCGTAAGACTGACGACGGAAGAGAGCGTACCGGCTGTCAAATTCCCCGCTATGATCTTCCTCCACTCCTCCTTTATACCTCTCTCTCTCTCTCTCTCTCTCTCTCTCTCTCTCTCTCTCTCTCTCTCTCTCTCTCTCTCTCTCTCTCTCTCTCTCTCTCTCTCTCTCCTTTCTTGTAGCTCTTCCTCCTCTCTTTCCATCCCTACTTCCTTACCAACAGTTCTTTCTCTTCTCCCCGCCTCCCCCCCCCTTCCATGTAGCTCTCTCTCTTCTTCACTTTCTTTTCTTTCTCTCTCCCTCCCTCCCTGCTCCTCTTCCTCTACCTCTTCTTTTTCCTTCACTCTCTCTCCCCTTCCATCTCCCCTTCCCCCTCGACTGCTGCGCTAATTCATGTGCAAACACGGCCCAGATAACAGGACCATAGTGATCAATACCGCAAAATGGAAGGGCGAAAATGGAGGAGGGGAGGAGAGGGGGGGGGCACGCTAGGCACCCACACTCATATGCGGGGGCGGACCTGACATTTTCCTTGAGCTTAAGACGAGAGAGAAAGAGAGAGAGAGAGAAAGGGGGGGGAGAGAGAGAGAGAGAGAGAGAGAGAGAGAGAGAGAGAGAGAGAGAGAGAGAGAGAGAGAGAGAGAGAGAGAGAGAGAGAGAGGAGGTAGGGAGGGAGAGAGAGGGAAGGAGGTAAGGAGAGAGATGGAGAGAGAAAAGGAGAGAGAGAGAGAGAGATGGAAAGAGAAAGAGAGAAAGAGAGAGAGAAGAGGTAGGGAGGGAGAGAGAGGGAAGGAGGTAAGGAGAGATATGGAGAGAGAGGGACAGAGAGAGAGAGAGAGAGAGAGAGAGAGAGAGAGAGAGAGAGAGAGAGAGAGAGAGAGAGAGAAGAGGGAGGGAGAGAGAGGGAAGGAGGTAAGGAGAGATATGGAGAGAGAGGGACAGAGAGAGAGAGAGAGAGAGAGAGAGAGAGAGAGAGAGAGAGAGAGAGAGAGAGAGAGAGAGAGAGAGAGAGAGAGAGAGAGAGAGAGAGAGAGAGAGAGGAGGTAGGGAGGGAGAGAGAGGGAAGGAGGTAAGGAGAGAGATGGAGAGAGAAAAGGAGAGAGAGAGAGAGAGAGAGAGATGGAAAGAGAGAGAGAGAGAGAGAGAGAGAGAGAGAGAGAGAGAGAGAGAGAGAGAGAGAGAGAGAGAGAGAGAGAGAAGATTAAGCCGTGGCGTCTGGGACTGTTAAGGTCACAGCGCCAGGCAGATGCATTGCCCGCCTCCCTTTGCTTGCCATCCCGCCAGGGTGAGGGAAGAGGGCGTGACCACATGACCTCAGATAGAGAGAGGGAGAGGGGGAGAGAGAGGGAGAGAGAGAAAGAGAGAGGAGGAGACGTATCAACGTGTCAGCACATACATTGCATGGATCTTAGAGCCGGAGGAATCCCACAAATCTCCCCCCGTCCATCCCCAACCTCCCCCGTCTCTTGTCGCCTTCTGCTGCTGCTCCATCGCACCTCAGTCACGTTTCCACGTTCATCGCCCCCCCCCAAAAAAAAAAAACAAAAAAAAAACACTGTCCTACACATACGTAACCAACGAAATGAATGACCATACCGTACACGTCACTCAAATGTCAAAATGAAAATCTGCAATAAAGGCGAAACCTAAAATAATAATAATAATAATAAATGAAAAAATAAAGACAAATCACTATCAAAGAAAACCGCCACCTCACCCCCCCTACCCCACCTCTTGCACCATGAATACCGAAGGCAGGAAATCACCAAACGCCTGAATCCATATACAACCCCCTCCCCCCCCCGAAAAAAATAAATAAAACACCGAGCGCGCCCACACCACTACGCCCGCACGCCCGCACACCCGCCCAGTCTCCGCCCACACATCTGTTCTCCCCATCCCATCCCGCCATCCCGGCGCGGCATTCACACCCCGACCACGCTGCCGCAGTATCCCGTGACGTCACAACATCTCCCGAGGAAATGTAAACAAAGCCGACGTCCAGCACGGATAAGGCCAGAGATCCCCCAGGGTACGAAACTCCCCCTCCCCCTCCCCTCCTCCCCGTAAAAGAACCAAACACTTCCGAGGAAAATGACGGTTTATGACCCTACAATCGTACTTGGCGTGAACGCGGCAACAACGATCAAAGATGACAACAGCTGAGAGAGAGAGGAAAAAAAAAAGGGCAACAATCAGAGTAACGCCGGGCAAGAAATTTGAAGTTGCGGGGCATAGCGCCGTTTGAATTTGAACCCGGCACAGTTAGGACGCAGGACGCAGGACGACCAGCCAATCACCTTTCGCCCTGCCCAGACCCCACCCACTCCCTCCTCTTCCTTCATCCCTCACTCCCCCACCCCACATCACCCCTCCCCCGATCCCCCTTCTTCTCTCTCTCACTCACAGACTCATACTTATTCATTTATTCACTCACTCATCCCCTCATTCTCTCATCCACTCACACTCTCATGCGCGTCTAGAGCACGCTTAGAATACGAGGTAGTGATCGCAAGTTGGAGTATATCTTAAAATATCACGTGCATCACACAATATCGGCCTACAACACCAAAGCCCCCTAGAACTCCAGCAAAGAAAACAAACAAAACATCAACGGACTACACATACTACTTTCATCATCATCATTAAAAAATATCTATATCTATATCTATATATACATATACATATATATATATATATATATATATATATATATATATATATATATATATATATGTATATATATATCTATATCTATATATACATATACATATATATATATATATATATATATATATATATATATATATATATATATAATAGAATTAAAGAAATTCAGCCTATCAACACCCCTCCCTCCTCCACGCCCTCCCGAAGATTTTCCTTTTTCTTGCCCTCTCTCTCTCAACCGGCCTCTTCTCGATGATAAGACGGGGATGGCGAAACCTCCCTCCTCGGCAAGATAAAATTGGAATGCACTATTATCATATCGTTGCGACTTGCCTCATGTGACAATGGTTACTCACCCACTCACTTATTCCCGGTACTCATTCACAACAAAATCCACTCGCCCACCCGATAATAGCAAGATAAGGATATCCGAGAGTGCATGCGAGGGGTATACTTTAAAGAACAGAGGGGAGGGAGGGAGGAGGAGGGGGATGGAAGGGGGGACGGGACGGGGAGGAGGAGGGGGGTAGGAAGGAGGGACGGGGAGGAGGAGGGGGGTAGGAAGGAGGGACGGGGAGGAGGAGGGGGGTAGGAAGGAGGGACGGGGAGGAGGAGGGGGATGGAGGGAGAAAGAGAGAAAAAGGGGGAGAGGAAGACAGGACGAGAGAGAGAGAGAGAGAGAGAGAGAGAGAGAGAGAGAGAGAGAGAGAGAGAGAGAGAGAGAGAGAGAGAGAGAGAGAGAGAGAGAGAGGAGAAAGAGGAAAGAGAGAAGGAGGGGGGAGAAGGATAAAGAGTGAAAGATAGAAAAAGGGGGAGAGGAAGACAGGACGAGAGAGAGAGAGAGAGAGAGAGAGAGAGAGAGAGAGAGAGAGAGAGAGAGAGAGAGAGAGAGAGAGAGAGAGAGAGAGAGAGAGAGAGAGAGAGAGAGGAGAGAGAGAGGAGGAGGAGGAGGAGGAGGAGGAGGAGAGAGAGAGAGAGGAGGAGAGAGAGAGAGGGAGAGGGAGAGAGAGAGAGAGAGAGAGGAGAGAGAGAGAGAGAGGAGAGAGAGAGGGAGGATAGAGAGAGAGAAAGAGAGAGAGAGAGAGAGAGAGAGAGAGAGTGAGAGAGAGAGATAGAGAGAGAGAGAGAGAGAGAGAGGGGAGCAAAGAGAGAGAGGAGAGAGGAGAGGGGAGAAAAGAGAGAGAAAGAAGAGAGAGAGAGAGAAGAAGAGAGGGAGAGAAGAAAAGAGAGAGAGAGGGGAGCAAAGAGAGAGAGAGGGAAGAATAGAGAAAGAGGAGAGAGAAGGAAGCATCCCGAGAGAGGAAAGGAGAGGAAAGAAAGAGGGGGGAGCAAAGAGGAGAGGAGAGAAGAGAGAGAGGGGAGCAAAGAGAGAGAGAGAGAGAGAGAGAGAGAGAGAGAGAGAGAGAGAGAGAGAGAGAGAGAGAGAGAGAGAGAGAGAGAGAGAGAGAGAGAGAGAGAGAGAGAGAGAGAGAGAGAGAGAGAGAGAGAGAGAGAGAGAGAGAGAGAGAGAGAGGAGAGAGAGAGAGAGAGAGGAGAGAGAGAGAGAGGAGAGAGAGAGAGGAGAGAGAGAGAGGGGAGAGAGGAGAGAGAGAGAGAGGGGGAGAGAGAGAGAGAGAGAGAGAGAGTGAGGTGAGGGGAAAAAGAGGGGAGGGGGAAGGGAGAAAGGAGGGCGCCGCGAGAGGGGATCCAAGAGAAGCGGGGGCGAGGAGAGAGAGAAGAGGCTGAGAGAAGAGAGAGGCGGGCGGACAAGCTGAGGAGCGGCGGGTGTGGGAGGAGAGCGAGGGAGTGGCGTGTGAGTGAGAGAGAAATGGGCGAGGAGCAGATGGACAGGAGAGGAGGGACAGAGAGAGAGGGAGGAAGGGAGCGAGGGGGAGGGGGCTGGGGGCGAGAGGAGGGGCAAATGGGGGGAGGGGGTATACAAAGCGATATGTCATCAGGGCAGGTGAGAGGCGTGTGTGTGTGTGGGGGGGGGGGGTGTGGGTAAGGGCGGTTAGGTAGAGAGCGGAGGGCGGAGTGAGGGCGGGGACGCGAAAGAGCGGGCGAGGGCGGCTAGACCAGTGGCGGAAGATGAGGAATGTGGGAGTGGGAGAGAGCGAGGGAAAGAGAGGCTTGCACACTGTTGAAGAGAATAATACAGTGAGAGAATTCGCTATCAGAAAAGACGTGTCGATAGGAAAGACAGAGGCAAAGGGTAAGGGCAGGACGAGAGCAGCAATGAGAAAATGCAATAAGTCTCCTTGCGCGGAAGGAAGGGAGGGAGGGAAGGGGGAGGAGAGAGAAGGGCACGAGGCAAATGAATGTACGTCGGTGTACTCCACGTTCCTTCGTGATGTCATCACCGCCTTCACCTCTGCCGGACGCAGGACTCGCTCTGCAAGACCAGGCATCCTACTCAAGCTCTCTCGTACGCTGGCCTCGTGGGCCACACGGGCAGCGCAAAGCAAAGAAGGGTGTGTTCCCATACTCGGCAGGAAATCGAGATATCACGCCCTGGCGTCCACCTGTTCTCCTGTAGGATGGGATCGCAAGCGTCTTCGTGACCAAGGCCTTCTGCAATAACGCATGAGCACTTCATAAATATTGCGAGAGATCGGACGACGTCTGTATTCGGCAGGAGCGATTTTCCCTTCGTGGTTTCCTCCG
>NW_028234428.1:10492299-10502493 GCF_977035675.1 Penaeus japonicus
GCTATCACAAAAGGCCATAGTGCGGGTACGTTTTATTCCCAGTGTCCCGGTGTCTACAACTACCGCCCTTCTCACCTTCGGCAAGGGGTGGGTGTGGGGAGGAAAGACAACGGTGTGTGTGTGAGTGGGAAAGGGTGGGGTGAGAAGGGGGAGGGAGGGAGGGACGGGGTGACATAGAGAAGAGTGAGAGAGAAAAGGGCGAATGACAGGAGGTAGAGAGAATGAACCCAAAAAGGACATCGAGGTTACCCTCTCTTCCCCCTCTCACCCTCCCCCCCCCCCACCCCCCCAGGGCCCCCCCCCCCCCCCACCCTCTCACCCCCCCCCACAACCACTCCAGACCCACCCCCATTCATTCAAGCGATGGGTATGAAAGAGAGGGAGGGTGGCGGGTTGGAGTAAAGAGAGAGAGAGAGGGGGGGGGAGGAGGAGGAGGAGTCGTAGTAACTCTACTCTTACTACCACGACCTAGAGTAGGAGTATGACACCCTCGGCCCCCACCCTACCCCACCCAAACCACCAACCCCAATGCCACGGAGGAGCGAGTGGTACGAGAGGGAAATGGCTGCTCATGGAATGCTGGATAAGGAGCCGACTTTTATTTATCTATTTATTATCATTTCATTCATTGATTTATTCATTTTATTATTATCATTTTATATATATATATATATATATTTTTTTTTTTTTTTTTGGGGGGGGGGGGTGCGGATGACATGATAACCATTACAATATGCAGATGGATGACTGACGTACGGAAATTAGGTAAATCAGACATTCCGATAGACAGACGGATACAGATAGATAGATAGATGGATAGACTGAAAGATACTGCATGACTGCACGACACACCGACTCTGCATCATGGTCACCTCCATTATTTATTCATACAACTTTTAGGAGAGGGGAGGGGGGCGTGAGAGGGAGAGAGGGAGAGAAAGACCATCAGGACTGTGTAGTCTCTTCATAACATTCAGAAACAGATAGTGATAGGTAAATGGAGAGGGATGAGGGTGTAACAGACCATATGCCGAATAGATAATACACGGTCACTGTCATTACTATGATTCTACCAATACCATTATCCTGTGTTTTCGTATAAAATGGCAACATGCAATATATACATCTATCTAACTATCTACATGTGTGTGTGTGAGAGAGAGTCCTTCTTTCTTCTCTATATTCCCACGGCCATCTAATAAACCACCGCCCATATTTTCTTTCCCCTTCTTAAAATATTTGAATAAAAAGTATATTTACTGTACAAACTCTGCCTCTCGTGTAGTATACTTCCAACTACCAAGACAGTTTTACTTCCATAATCTGTGTTACTGAACAAATATAACACATTTCTTTTGACGGAGCGCTGAACCGAAAAAGGATTAAACCTGTTGCACAACACACGGCTACACCTCATCTTTATTAAGCAGAAAACAGAAAGTACCGAGCAACATCATTTAATCAATCACCAAATCCGAGAGGAAACATTGAAGACGTGAAATCAGGTCCACCCTTGGCCACCCTCTAGACACGACGGACGAGATGCACAGATGTTCGTTCATGTTTCTCTCCTGACCCCCTCGCAGGCCCTGACCCAGATGCTGAGAGCCCCTGTCTGGAAGGGACCAGGCTGCAAAAGCTTGCCGCCTTTGCAATACACAGCTGTGCTTGGGCTGACCTCTTTCCAATGAACGTACATTGAGTCAAACCTACAAAGTACTGAATGCATTGCCTGCTATTTGAGTTGTGTGTCAAGAGTAGCGATATCGGTATTAATTTTCTTTATTCTATCTTTTTTTTAATCGGCATCGGTAAGGTAGGCATACGACCGATACCCCGATCCTTATCAATTCGATTTATCACGTGATTCAAGACAAGGCTTGCTTAGACCTGTGGCTGGAACCAATAACAAACTGTATTCTAACGTACTGTACACATGAGAAATTGAACAACTTAAGCGAAAAAAAAGTTATTCCCAAGGGTATACCTGATAGCAGATACCATAGATACCACCGTCTTCATCTCAGGTTTCGTTGCGTAGGAAATCGCACTCCTAAGCTAAGAAATCGAGTGGAAGAAAGTCATTAATCAGCGATACTCCACAGCTGACCGTGGCTAACGATTTGATCGATATCGTAATCGATGTATCGGCCCATTCGGTATTTCAAAATGAGGTTGTCTGGCCGATTTCCAGGGTTGGCATACGGGCCGAATGGTTAGTGTGTGCTACAGGATTATTTCCTCTCCCTCTCTCTTTTTTTCTTCTTTTCCCTGGCTGTCCTTCTATCTCTTCTTCATTCCCGTTTTTCCGTTCAAGCGAGAGCATTTTCACCTCCTACCCCCTTCCAGAATCCTGCTCTCATTTCCTCTTTCTGTATCTCTCTTTTAGTACCTCTTTTCTTTTCTCTCTTTCCCTCCCTCCGTCTCTACGTGGCCATGGTAACGAATCATTACCTGTTTTCTACCGACAACAACAATAACGAACTCAGCAGAAACCATTCCACCTCCACCTCATGACACAGCAGAGACGTTACATATCGAAATATACTACAACAGACTTCACAGGACAGGACAGCTCACCTCCCCCCCCCCCCACGCCCCTCTGCTCTGACAAGAAAGCGAGAAGTGACGTTTGTCTGCATGTCACGTGAATGCCATTCTTACTATCGCCATGACCAACGTCAAGATTCATGGCGAAGGTTACGGTCTACAGTAAGTGGTGCTTGATAAAAAGAAATAAAAAAATATGTCGTGGAATTCCATGGTTTTAAAGAGGGCGTGTTTCCCGTAGTCTCGAGTTCAAGGGAGCCCTGCCTAATCTAATTATTCATATCAATAAACCAACAAAGAGGGTTTACAATGTATCTTTCTAGTATGTCTGGCTTTCCCCCACCACGCTAGCACTTTCAAATTAGCGACCATTGAATTGATACACATCCGGTACAGTAGGACAAGGGGGAGGGAAATTCTGCCGTGCGAGTGACACGCCCTCTCGCCTTTAAAGGGGAAAAAGCAGCCCAACCTCCTTACCCTCTCCCCTCCCCCCCTTCGAAACAAGACAACCACAAGCGTCACATCAAGAGCCACACAAGCAAAAATCTACCCCCCCCCCTCCTACCAGTACCACCCTCAGACGACGCTGCTAGGCCTCCGTCAAGCCAACCCCCTCCCCTCCTCCTCACCCCTAACCTCCGTTCACCTATCTTCCTCTTACCCCCACCAACCTCACACCCCACACCTCTCCCCTCCCCTACTAGCAGCCAAGGGGTACTCACTTGAGACGAATTTCCTCGTTGTCGGAGCGGAGTTTGCCCACGTCGATCTGGAGCTGCGCCTTCTCCTTGGCGGTGTCGTCGAGGAGCTTACGGGCGTCGGACAATTCCTGTTCGTAGAGGCCCTTCATGGACGTCACTTCCTTCGTCATGGACTCCTGTATCGTCTCCACCTGCATGTTGAGGCTTCTGTTCTCCACCTCCAGCTGCCGCACCCGGTCGATATAAGCCGCCAGACGATCATTGAGCTTCTGCAATTCGGCCTTTTCTTGCAATCGCGATAAACGTGTCGGGCTCAGGGGCGACGAGCGAGCCTTGGCCGACCCCGGGGTGCTCGTGCCTGCTTTCGGGGTCTCCGTGCCACTACTCGAGCTCGTCGTGGTCACCATCGTCACCTTTCGGGATGTGCTACGAGTCGACATCGTGGAATTTCACTGCACTATACGAGGGAATTGTACTATGCCACCGCCACCACTTAGACCTCCACAAGCCGCACTGTAAACACTAAACACACGGCGGCGTCAACACCTCCCGGTACCCAACTCAGTCACGGCCACCTATAGTCTCGTAAAAACATGTGTTTTATATTATTTTCTCCTCTTCTTGTGTTCAAATCAATCCAATATTAAATTAGTAAATTCATTATTCTTAATACCTTATCTCATATATTTTTTATTTGGTGTTCGTACCGTTATATTTATTATCGGTGAAGATACTTTAGTATTGGAACGGTCACGTGATCTGACGTCATAGGTTTGGCGGCAACTGTCGGTATTTCGAGAGGTGATATCATGGCCTCCTTAGCACACATGTTCATACTTGATGACTATTCTGTTCGTGTAGAAAGAGAAAATAGTCTAAGCAAGGAATTCAATGTATGGGAAGGAGAATTTACACACTATTTAGCGTGTTTCATACTTCCAACACCCACGTATATTTAAATTTTCATAGCGTTATCGTTTAAGTTTACTTGCTGTTATAAAATATTTCTCCTGTCTTTATTAGGATTCGTCGCCGTATGGACTGAATAAGTAATTCACGAAAATGCATAATTATCAGCATGAATGAATGATTTGAATAAAATCAAATTTCATCTTGCGCAAAACTGGGGGGAAAAAATAGTTCATCCGCGAATCAAAATCCGGCTTTTTCAATCACGCATTCTGATTGGTCAACATCCCTATCTGGACACCGGTCTCAGTCGACGTTGCCAATCACAACACGCCATATTTCATAGCTAGTTTTCCATTGGCTCAATCAAATGAGACATACTTACACTAGCCAATCACAACACAGTTTACCCTAAAGCCTCGAAGGAAACCAAAGTTTTCGAATGTAAACAACACGAGCAAACATTCTAAAAAAAGAAAATTGTTGCAATTAATGACAGTCAACAATGAATAACAATTAACCAACAATATTTATAAGCTTGACTTTACAACTAATGGAGCTGTGAATATACATGTTCAGGTGAATAAAGCATTTATACTTTAATATAAAGGATTGATAAGGAACACAACCAAATCGTCAGTTATAGTTGTATTTTGATAAATATTTGAGTATATATATTAACTTTTTAGACAGAAACGTTGTAGAATTTTCAATGAATGGTTTGTTAAGAATGAAGTTATCAAGAATTAGTAGTATTAGTCTGCGGAGACTAACCATAGAGATCACTTTGACAATAGTTAATAGTACGATGTCAAGCGATCGCCATGACCTCAGCACCTATTGACATCCTGGCAAAGGCCTACATATTTGCATCAATTTTATTTTGTTGAATTACTTTGAATCATCAAATGCAGAATTAAGATTCTTAGTTATTCCCGTAATAACAGTTATCATATATTATCCCGTTGACAGCAACTTTTATAGAAATTGCGACCTACTCTTAAATCTCAAATATTTGGCCACATTAATGAATAATTTTGAGTGTTTATGTGTGTTTTTCTTATGAGACTTTATTTTAAGAGTAATAAATCATTACACTTCAGGGACATTTATGATTTAGTATATCAGAGGTATCACAATGTCTATATTTTTCTGTGTTACATAGAGTGAATGGCAGGTTGACACAGTTATACATACATATACTATATATATATATGTATATATATATATATATATATATATATATATATATATATATGTATGTATATAAATATACATATATGTACATATATGTACATAAATATGCATAAATATCTATATATATATATATATATATATATATATATATATACATATATATACATATACATATACATATACATATACATATACATATACATATATATTTACATACATCCAAACATACATACATATCACACACACACACACGTGCACACATGCACACACTCACAGATATACATACATATACAATATATGCATATATATGTATATATATATATATATATATATATATATATATATATATATATATATAATATAAATATATATACATATATATATTAATATATTATATATATTTATATGTTTGTATTGTTATCATTATCTACATTTTAGTAGAAAGACACATATGTAAATCTGTATCTATGTATCTATCTCTTTATTTATCTAGATGGGTAATTATATTTATATATATATATATATATATATATATATATATATATATATATATATATATATATATAACAGGGTGATTGAAAAGTAACACTCTCTTTTTATAATACTTATAATTTTGTTATATATTGTAATATTTTTCTCGTTTTTATATGCTTCTTGATCCATTGTGGACAAGTGTCATGATATACATGACACAGAAATTTTGTCCTGACGGCGGGCGTCATGACATACATAATGTTGAGGGATTTTGGATCACTGTGTTTCTTTATTGTATTATGAGTCATGAGTGATTGATGATGACAATTGCAATCATAATTATTAAAATTGCTGTAATAAACAAAATGGGTCTTACCCAAAGTCCAAAACCTAGATGGCACCAGTTTCTCCTAGCACCAGCAGGAGAGAGAGCCTTGAATGGCACATGGTCTCTAGCAAGCACTATCTTTAGAGAGCTATTGTACACAGTAATCGCATACTCTAAAGTGCCGATGATGAAAGATGTGCAGGCTCAACGAGAAGAGGAAGGTGACTTTTACCATGCTCAGGGTCTACAATGTGTGTCAGTTGGGATACCTTGTACTGTGGCACTCACAGTCATATGCACAGTTTTACTCTTCCTTCCTACCTCTTCATGTTATGTTCATTGTTGATGGTTCAATTTTTTTATATTCAGTCACGACAATACATGAAAAAGGAAAAAAAGTAAATTGCTTTTTGTCTTCCCATAAAACTATCATTCCGAGTGTAAGGAATATATATACTACGATATTAGTCAACTGTAGCATTGCTAGACCCTGTCTTATGACATATAAGGCTCTCAGTACAATAAAACAAGAAAATGTCTCGTCTTGCATGACGTTGCCTTGCTCTGAAATAAAACCCATCCTGGAGCCAGGGCAAGTAAATCTATCCCTATCTGCAATAGATTTATGTATGGAAATCAAATCTATTTATATATATTTTTTTCAGATTGATTATTTTGTTTTAAAATTTGGTAGCCATACAAATATGGCTGGATGTCTTGCCCTGCAGGAGCGTGCCCAGCTTGCGGCATGTTACGAAATTTGGAGATTCATTGTTCAAGTCCAAAGATGGTGGAGGACCATTAAAGTCGACGCAAAGGCAATCAAGAATTGTCATGCAAAACTCATGGCTACAGGATCTGTAGCTAATACTCAAAGAAAAGGATGCTCTTCCAATTCCAATGACATGGAGGAAGTGCAAGTTGTTCAAGAAATGTTTACTCTCAGCCCAAAGAAGTCAATTTGAAAAGCAGCAAGGGAAAGTGGGCTCTCTTTTCACTGTGTACGAACTGTGCTGAAAAAATGCAGAATTGGCCCAAAACAACAAATGACTTTGGACAGTATTGTTGGTCCCTTCATCCTTTGGTCCTGTCATATCGGGGGCGTGCTTCATGTATAACATAGGTCTTGCAATAATATGAGGTGTATGAGTGCCGAAAAGTACCGGGGGGCTCACCATGAAAGGGGGCAGTCGAACCGGTCAAGCGCGGGATGGGGGGGAAATGTCTATCTGTGATCTGGGGGGGGGTCTGGCCAGTTATCATACCGGGGGGGGGGGGGGGGGGCGGGTCAGAGGTGGGGGGGGAAAATTGAAGATTAAATTTTCATGGTTCCAGGAAGATGGTGCTGGGGGGGGGGGGTGGGGGGGGGGATGTGGTGGGCTGGGGGCGCTGGGGGGGGCCTCAATATTTTGCAATTGTTGTTTATGAATGGCTGAATGCCTATTTCCCTAGGTGTATGGGTCAGGTGTGCATGATTGGCCAGCCAGAAGCCCTACTTAATACCCTGAAACTTTTTCTTTGCGGTTGGTTAAATGAGTAAGTCTACTCTACCAAACCAATAACTTTGGAAGAATTTGAAGGGGAATATGAGAAGTTATGTCTTCCATCCCACAAGAGTACCTGGCGAAATCAGATGATGTGGTCCCTGGGCCCATATGGTGCCCATATCCAGTGTTAAATAGAACTCCATGCTATATGCTTTCTTCTTATATTCATTTCTTGTAAAAATTTAGTTATGAGATAAATCAGAAGAATTTTAAGATAGGGAGTTACTTTTCAATCACACTTTATTTATATCTATATCTATATCTACTTCTACATATATGAAATATATATATATATATATATATATATATATATATATATATATATATATATATATATATATATATATATATATATATATATACACACATATATATATACATATACATATACATACACATACATATAGATGTACATATATATATATATATATATATAATGCGTATATATATATATATATATATATATATATATATATATATATACATACAGATACATACATACCATATATACATGTCTGAAGTGGGACCCCCGCCAATTTATGATAGGCGATAATGCGGATAGGTATGCATTATACAGAATACATATATATAGGTGAGTACATATATATAATATATATATATATATATATATATATATATATATATATATATATATATGTATATATAGTTAGATGTATATATGTATGTATGTATATGTATATATATATGTATATCTATATGTATGTGTATGTATATGTATGTATATGTATATGTGTATATATATGTATATACATATATATATATATATATATATATATATATATATATATATATATATATTTATTTATTTATTTACTATAAATATCAATATATATATATATACATATATATTATATATATATACATATATATATATATATATATATATATATATATATATCTATATATATATATATTTAATTTCCTGGAAGATTGTTTTTTTTTTTTATCAAGTAAAAATATTCACCACAGAAAATGGTCTTCTTAAGGCACAACTTCTTGTAATTTTTCAATTTGGATCTAGTTTCATACCATAGAAGAGCAAATGAGTTTTCAATTAGAACTTCACTGATTCAGTAGATTTTTAAGTAACTGAACTGCTATATGGAATCAGACTTCCATTCAGTTTATTTAATTTTATAATTTATTTATTTATTTATCCTTCTATCTATCTCTCTATAAGATACTGGAGTTGTGTAATATGGATTAAAAGTTTTTTTTCCAACAATTTTTATGATTTTATACTGTCAAATATCTTTTTAAAAGTAGAATAAGTTTATCAATATTCAAAAGATTACAGAACAAAGAAAATGGTAATAGGAAAATCAAAATGACTAAGAAAATCATATTTGTTTACAAACTCACTGCAGAAAATATATGAATTTCATAAACAAGAATAAGTTCATTAAATATCGTACATTTTTAGTGTTTTTGCTTACTGTTACTGCTCCAACCGGCATGATCTTAATCCTTAAAAATATCAATTTTTAATATAACCAGAATGATGTAACGCGATTTTAAGTTTAGATCAATAATGCGATTAGGTCCTAGAATCAGATAAACCATTCTATAGGCATCCTGTAAGCTTGCTCGTTTGAATTTTACCATATCCTTACAAACTTACAAAATGAAACAGATCTGAAAATTCTTATGTATGGCATTTATTCTTAACCCACTTACGACGGGGGCATTCCAGCCCTGAATGTCCCAATGCTGGGGCGTTGGAATTATTAGGCCTAAATCAATTAAATGGCTGGCACAATACTGTGCCGCCCGGCCACTGGGCTTTTGAATGAGCGGTACAGTACTGTACCACCCGTCCAGAGAGGGTTAATAAAGGAGGCATTTTTAGTGTTTTTGCTCACTGTTACTGCTAGGTGGGGGGGGGGGGGGGGGGGGGGGGGGGGGGGGGGGGGGGGGGGGTGTGGTGAGTATGAGTGGGGTGTGGGTAAGGGGGGGGGGGAGGGAGGGGGTGGGAGGGGGGTGGGGGGGTGGGGGGGGGGGGGGGAGGGGGGGGGCAACCGGCATGATCTTAATCATTAAAAATATCAATTTTTAATATAACCAGAATGATACATATATGTATATACATTTAGGAATATATATATATATATATATATATATATATATATATAATATATATATATATAATATATATACTGATTAGCAAAATTATATATGTATATATGTAGATATGCATATGATATATATATATATATATGTATATATATATATTATTATATATGAACTAATATATATATATATAATTATATATATATATATATAGTGTATGAATACATAGTATACATAAACATATATTCATATATATATGTATATGTTTTGAGGAATGAACAAAGAACTACATAGTTTTTTTTTTTTTTTCCTTCAATTTTCACATCCTGCCCTAATCTACACATCCTGTCTTGCTTCTAGAAACTTTAATCTCCAGAAGCAAACAGCTGGCTAA
>NW_028234428.1:10502593-10522509 GCF_977035675.1 Penaeus japonicus
CTAATATTTTCCTGTATTTTTTATCAGATTATGCTGATTGGATATCCGACATCATTGGTGGTGCTGAAACTTGCGCTGCTCATTAGAAACCCTAGTTGGCAACTGACCCCCTAATCCTCGCCCCCTTTCTTCTGATTCATCAGGGTTTTATATGCATAATTAGCTGATAATTCTATTTGCTGTATTGTTTCCTTGATTTATGACAGTTAACTAGATAAATCATATATGCGAGTTTCCTAAAAAGATTTTCGCCCAGTTTCACCCGGGAAAAAAGGGGCGGGATTAAATGACGAAATATAATTTAACCAATCAGTATATAAAGCCAAGTATGCCTATACAGACAAAATTATTTGTATATCCTATTTCCTTTCACTGTGAGTATCAAAAGAAAAGCAAAAATCTTACTCTTATTTATGGTAACGAAGTGTTTCATACCAAAATGAACTGTTCATCACTATAGAGTTCGATGCCAGTGGTGCCACCTGTTTCTAACCACCTCGATTCGAGAAGCCGAGACGCTCCCTTGAAAGTGTTTGGAAAGGAAGGATTCAATAAATTGATGCATTTCACACCTTTTGTGTTTTTTCCCTGCAACCTTCCACCCATATCTGAGAAATTCTATTTGCCTTTTTTTTTAATGTGGTTACTTATATGTATTGATTCAAATTATCTACAGTCTGTTTTTTTTATATAAATATATATACATATATATTATATATATGTGTGTCTGTACATATATATATATATATAAGTATGTATTTATATACATAAAAATGATTCATTTTTGGATTGCTTACGCCTGATGAGGAACTTTCTTTAAAAGTTCGAAACGTCGCGAGTTTTTCCTTTCAATTTGTGGCAGTGTTTTATTATTTCTGTTATGTGCACGTTACTGTGTTTGTGTTTTTTTGCTTCAGTTTGAAGATATTGTCGATCAAACGCATGTTTTCAGTTTGTCTAAACCATCTGTACTGTAATAGTAGTGAAGATGGTTAGAGTAATCTCTTTTATAGTGATGAAGGTTCGGCCACATGATTCTCAATTAAGTTTTGTGAATTTGGTTGCATGATTGAAGAAGAAAAAAAAATCTTTAAAAACCAAAAACAATTCTCTCTCTCATGTTGGGCCCCATTTTGTATATTCTTGGCATGTTGACGGCTGACAATCTGAAAAAACAACAACATTGGTTGATATGCTTGCTAGGGATATGTGAGCGTGTGTGTTTGTGTATATCTGTGAGTGTGTATGTGTGACTGTGTGTATGAATGAAAGAGAGAATGAAAGCTTATACATGTGAGAGTGTGTTTGTCTCTATGTATGTACGCCTGTATGTTGCGTGTGGATATGTGTGCGTATTGTATTTTGTGCCTTTGTTTCTTTGTATGTGTGACCGTTTTGGAATTATGAAAAAATGATTAGAAACAGTAATGTTACCAGAGAGTTATAAAAAAGGAACATAAAGACCAAAGGAACATCATTCTGGTCCTGACGACCCATCCCTCTGCTCAAGAGTCCGAACCATCCCGACTCTGTGGAAGTCAATCCTCATGGCCCTCAAGCTTCACAGGAGAGGCTTGAGCACTCGCTTTTATGGGCAGCACGTCTTGCATTTGACACTGATTCAACATGGCAATTGAGATTTCACTGCCTGACAAACCGGGGTAAAGCTTACGATATGAAGCCCCGAAAATCACAAAAAAGTGTGGGGAAAGAAATACAAATTCTCGCCTGCATCGCAAAGTGGCTTCGAAGTCCTGCGTGTTCAGATCAAACGGTCTCGCATTTTCACGGAGTCTCCATACGTTTTTGTGATTAATTATTATTATTATTATTATTTGTGTGTCAAATATCCGAATAATATCACCACAAGAATATTTCTTCCGATATAATATAACTAAATAAAAGTATTTGACTAAACGGAATATATATTTGTTTTTAGATGAGATATTGGTAAAGTATCTTCTTTTTACCAATGCTTTTTTCATACTAAAACTTGATTATATTTTGCTCTCTGGTATCTGGCACGGTGACGGAAGACTTCAAAGCAGCTTTTACTGTTTTATATTGGAATTTTCAAATATTTGTATGTATATCTATTATTCATTTACAAACACACACACACATATATATATATACATATGCATGTATAGTATAAGTATATATATGTATATGTATATATACACATATATATGCGTGTATAGATATATGCATACATACATATATATATACATTTATATATATACATACATACATATGTACATACATATATATATATATATATATATATATATATATATATACAAACACACAAATATCAATTAATCAATATTTCGCAAAATAAGTGGACAATTCTATAACAGGGGATGTAGCTCAGGTGGTAGAGCGCTCGCTTAGCATGTGAGAGGTACGGGGATCGATGCCCCGCATCTCCAATTTTAAGGTTTTTTAAATATGGTTCCTCTAGTGTATGTAGTCATGTCCCTACATATTCACGCTTTGTTTTATATCTGACACGGTATGGTGATCTTGACAGATTAGTATTGTTAATCATTAGCCACTTTATCAGCTATTATGGTTATCATGTCTATCCAGAGAGTATCCATATATTTATGGTCATGTTTATTTCATAACTACTCATTATGCAACCATTTTATGGTTTATTGTCTTATATGTCATTCTAAGTACAACATACACATTTCCTACAAGCTTATGAGGCTTTCAACATTTGCAAAAGTGAGTTAAGTATACCACTGTTTAGCCCCCAAGCCGAAGCGCATCTTTCAGATAAGGAAACACAGCTAAGGGTGATAATCATAAATGTTTGGGTGTATCATTGACTTTATTGAGGGCATTTTTTTCTGAACGATTCACATACTGATGGAAATGTTCGCGAGTAATATTTAGATTAAAAGAGGATACAATATTAATACAATAGCCAAAAAAGAAAGACAACGGATAAGCTTTGAAGTATGAATCACAGTATCACAGTCTAAAGCAACGAATTTCAGAAATGAATGATTGCTGAATCATTATGGCAACGGTTGACAATTTGAAAGAACCAAAACATTTGTTGTAAGAGATGTGTGCGTGTGTGTTTGTGTATGTTAGTTGTTTATGTGTGAAGGAGAGAGAAAATGAGAGGTTATGCGTGTGAGAGTGTGTTTGTGTTTATGTATGCGCGCCTTTGGATGTTTGTGTATTGTGTGCCTTTGTTTCTTCATAGGTTTGCCCGTAGTGGAATTATGAAAAGAAAATAATGATTAGAAACAGCAATATCGCCATAAGATAAAAGAGATAAAAGAGGAAGCGGGGATAAAAGGTAATAGGGATTTCATTCTGATACTGACATCCCTCTGCTCAAGAGTCCGAACCAACCAGACTCTGTAGAAGTCAATTCTCATGGCCCTCAAGTTTCACAGGAGAGGCTTGAGCACTCGCTTTTATGGGCCAGATTTACGGAGCAGATGCTACGCCGGGCTTGTGTGCACTGAGGCGAGCCCGCCTGTGTTAGCGTGTGCTGACTCATGATAGAATGTGCCAACGAGAGTTGACTCGATCTGAGCTTGGTCCTTACCCAACGCAGTGCCCAGCTACGCCAGTAACCGCCAGGTGACAGTGGAAGCTCACGAGTTGGGACGGGACTCGAAATGCCGACCACAGGGATGTGAAGTCGACACACTACCAATGAGCTACCAGACGGCATAAATGTCTATATATGGATATATCCATCTATATATACATATATAGATATGTATATATAAATATATATCAATATGTACATATGTATATATATACATAAATAAAAACAAAATATATATATACATATAACCTATGGATATACACACACACACACACATATATATATATATATATATATATGTATATATATATATATATATATATATATATATGTATGTATGTGTGTGTGTGTATATGTGTATAGTATATTTAAGATATATATCGTAGAATCAATCGAATTTGAACCAATTCATATAAGTAGTCATATAAAATAATAGAATAGAAACAGTAAATATAATTTTTCAGACATGGAAGGTTGCAGGGAAAAACACAAAGTATGTGAAATGCATCAATTTATTGAATCCTTCCTTTCCAAACACTTTCAAGGGAGCGTCTCGGCTTCTCGAATCGAGGTGGTTAGAAACAGGTGGCACCACTGGCATCGAACTCTATAGTGATGAACAGTTCATTTTGGTATGAAACACTTCGTTACCATAAATAAGAGTAAGATTTTTGCTTTTCTTTTGATACTCACAGTGAAAGGAAATAGGATATACAAATAATTTTGTCTGTATAGGCATACTTGGCATTATATACTGATTGGTTTAATTATGTTTCGTCATTTAATCCCGCCCCTTTTTTTTCCCGGGTGAAACTGGGCGGAAATCTTTTACCAACTCGCATATATGATTTATCTAGTTAACTGTCATAAATCAAGGAAACAATACAGCAAACAGATCTGTCAGTTAATTATGCATATAAAACCTTGATTAATCAGAAGAAAGAGGGGGCGGGGATTAGCGGGGTCAGTTGCCAACTAGGGTTTCTAATGAGCAGCGCAAGTTTCAGAACCAACAATGATGTCGGATATCCAATCAGCATAATCTGAAAAAAACAGGAAAATATTAGACGTTTGGATTATTACCAATCTTGTGGTTTTTACACACACACACAATTTGGCACTAGAGTTACTTATTAAATCGGAGAAAAAATAACAAGGAAAGCTAAAGTTTCAGCACAGCAAGACCTACTATTCAAGTTACCAGTGACGAAAGTGTGGGGGCTGTGCCCCCTAGGTCCCTCCCATAAATACTTACTAGCCACATTCACGTAGACTCCAGGCAGAGCACTTGTTAATCCCCAAGACGCAATTCCTATTAGCACATAGTTACCACGCCCATTATCCATAACCAAAGGGCTGCCCTGTGGACAGAAACAGGTAAATCCTAACTAGGATGATAATGATACTGATAAGATGAAGGCCGTGTTCAAGGATGATGGTAAAAGTGGTGATAACAAAGATAAGAATAACAGAATAGCAACAATGATCATAACTGCAATATCAAAAAGAACAATCATGAGAAAATAACAGTATCATAACCATACTACTAATAATTGTGACAATAATAGTAAGGACAATAATAGTAATGACAATAATCTTGATGATAATGAAAATGACAATAACAAAAGTGATAAGAATAGAAATATAATAAGTAATAGTAATAATAATATTACTGATATCAATAAATACGATAGCAATAAAGATGACAATAATAATGATGATAATCATTACCAAATTAATGAATAAGTTCAACTACAACATTACCTAACAGCATCCTAATAACAACGACAACAATCCACAACAACAAAGATCCTCACCTGACAAACACCCTTTCCTCCGTCCGTCAAGCCAGCGCAGATCATGTTCTTGGTCAGAAGTGGAAAGTAAAGATTCAAGCAGATTTCGTAAGCTTGAATAGCCACCTCGATTGCTAATAGTTGTTCAGACAGCATTCCGTCTGTCGAAAATATTGGGATTGCATTGATAAGTAAAGCCATGAAAAAATATATATTAAGGATCTTTTCCTTAAAATGGAAGAAAAACCGTTAAAATCACACCAGAAAGAAGGCGGGAAATTTTTCCAATAAATTCCATCCATTTAGACACATTTTTTGGCCTATGGGATGTATAATTGTCTACATAAACATATATTTGCATATACCTAGATATGTTTTGTACACCTTTTGGAGGAATAATGGTAAAGGTTGATAACGACTTTTTAAATAATTGGAATGCTATTTACAAAAAGAAACGATAAAAAACGATCTTATGACGGCTTCAAATATACAGGTTAGAAAAAAAGAAGAAAAAAGAAACTGATAAAGCATAAAAGAGCTACTTAAGAGTTATGCAGTATCTTGGAATTGGCTCTCAGGCTGTGGTATTTGAGAGCTATCCTATTCAACAGTTATAGCCCCTACGTCGGGATATAGACAAACAATCTCTCTCACACACCCTCCCCAACACGATCCTTCTACTTAAAGCCCCACCCACCATCTCTCTTACCATATCCCAAGGGGCCCCAGCCCGTAACAACCGCAACGCCGTCATCAATCTTCTGACCAAGGGCAGGAAGACACACGGGAGCGATGTACACTTGGTCCAAAGGCACAGGACTGGAGAGCTTCAGAAGGGCGATGTCGTTGTCCAGAGCTACTAAGCCATACAAAGGATGCGTCACAATCTGGAACAAGCAAACTAAAATTAAAGTATATAAAACAGGGAATTCCATTAGTCTGAAAGATGAAGTAAAACTATGGTATGGAAAGAGATTTGAAAGAAAGATGGAGAGGTGATAAGATAGAGGATTAAGTTTTGTCAACGTAGAGGCAGATTAAATGAAAAGAAAAAAAACAACATACATATATATAAACATATATATATATATATATATATATATATATATATATATAAATATACATATGTATATATATACATATATACATATATATACATATATTATGTACCTTGAAGCAAGATTAAATAAGTTTTGAAATGCAGAATAAACATGGAATCTTGCAAATAATAGTATATCTAGGTGTTTATAAAGAGTCAAAAACAAGTCAGTATTTCAAACCTTCTAGCCTTACATTCAAGACAGTTCATATAAGTGGTACGAACCTGAGCTATGTCGCGACGAACAAGGCCGACCGCATTGTCTATGGTCCAGTCGTGCAGTCCCAGAAGGACTTGGTGGTCGAGGGGTGTCCTGGAAATAAAGTTATCAAACAAAATGTCATACTAACGAAAAGGAAAATGAGTGTATTATACTCCCCCTCTCCCTAAATATACATATATATATATATATATATATATATATATATATATATATATATATATATATACATATATTATATATATATATATATATATATATATATATATATATATATATATATATATATATATATATATATTTTTATATATATATATATATATATACATACATATATATATATGCACGATACATTCTACCCGGGCCACAGTGTAGCCTTAGATGAACATAAATAGATAGAGCAAATAAAGTTAGAATCATAAAATTAAGTTTTCTGAACATAGTAAAACATGAAAGTATTAATCGGCTCATGGATATAATGCAAGCAAAAGGGAAAATTGAATGAATACAAGAAAATAACCAGGATACACTTACTGGTCTTGGACCGAGTGCAACTAAACATACCGTAAGGTGCAGGTGCAAGATGTGAGAACCCACAGGTCGGAAACAAGGGCGCCTCCGCAGTAAGGAATCATTTTGAGTCGTTCTACTAAAGCCACCTGCCATGGGTACGTGTGTGGTATGGTGACATCGCCCACTATACGGTCAGCAAGGTTTGGGACTCCGCATTCTATGGGCGTGAAGGGTCGACAATTGGAAACAGGAAGGATAAAGGAAACAGGAAATAGCAGGAGGCAAAGGGAAATAAGAAGTAATATGTGGTGGATGAATGGGTGAATGGTTACATACGAAGGTCAAATTGTAAAGATGAAAAAGGAAAATCACTTCGTAAAATAAAGTGATGTGAATCACGCACTCAGTTTTATTGTGGATGGAAAGTCGAGAAATTGATATTGAAGAATAAAACCATTGTTTCGGTTAGGTTAGGTTAAGTTCCATTCCACAATGGGATTCTTCAGGTTTACTTTTGTATAGATTCAGTTTCAGATGAGTGGGAAACTCATCAGCCAAAAATATTTGAAATTACATCAACATACTCTTGCTGTACAGATCTGTTTGGTAGGGGGAGGGGGAGGGGGCTTGCTGTGGCAAAACATCCTGCGGTCGACCCGTTGCTTTACCTGCCCCCCCACCCCCCACCCACACACACACACACACACATATATATGACTCTGCCCATGCCACTGTATATAATTTACAGCATGTCTATAATGACATAATTTCATAAAGTCAAAAGTTTGAGACACAAACATCTCAGGCTTTAAAAGATGCATAACTATCGAAAGTATTCAACTACAGCTCATTTCTTTATATTCACAGAAATCGTTTCTTTTCTAAAACTCACCGCAGTTCTTGGGCTTCGAGGGCAGCGGCAACGGCGGGGCAGGAAGGTGCGACAAGTAAGCGCAGTCGTCCTCGGAGATTTTTCCCGCGATCCAGCTCAGGTAACCTGGGACGAGTAACAGAAAGTATGGGCTTATCTGTGCATGTGTACATACTTAATAGATAGATAGATAGATAGACGGTGTGTGCACATTACGCACACACATGTATGTATGCATGTATGTATATGCTCATCCGGCTTATTCTTCCAGGATGAGCAGAAGCGCTGACAGAGCCCCGCTGAGAGGTCGGCCTCCGCCACTTACTCGAAACTCGGACGACCACTCCCGAGTAGCTGGCCCTTCCGCAGCCCCCCGACGTGATGCCCAGGAGATGTGATGCCCCGTCGGGCCCGGCGGCGACCAGGCAGCCTCCGGTGTCGGACTGAAGGGACAAGCAATTTAGGTCGTTCCTTGCATGTTACTCGTCCTCTCTCTCTCTCTCTCTCTCTCTCTCTCTCTTTCCTTCTCCCTCCCTCCCTCCCTCTCCCTCCCTCCCCCTCCCTCCCCCTCCCTCCCCCTCCTTCCACTCCTCCCTCCCCCTCCCTCCCCCTCCTTCCACTCCTCCCTCCCCGTCCCTCCCCCTCCTTCCACTTCTTCCTCCCACTCCTTCCTTCTACTCTCACCTGACACGCGCCCTGGCCCTCTGCCCCGGCGCACACAACATCCTCCGCGATGCTCAGCAAAGAGTCCTGCTTTCCGCACTCCTCCTGCGGCACGATGGCCAACTCCGCCTCCTGCAGCGTCTCCGTCGCGTCCCCGTCTGTAGGGCCACGTTTGCAGGAAAGGAAGACGTTTCGGAAATTATGAGAAGAAATGAAAATTCAATAGATATTCAAACATGATAATGCTCACTGACACGCATAGCGCACACGTCTAAATCAAGACGAAGAGATAAAACAAAGAAATAACCTCCGAGTTTGCTCCAGCCGATGGCGGTGGCTGTTGTGGCCGCGGCCATTGCGTCTTCCATTCCCAGGCAGATGGGAGCAACCTGGGGGAGGAAGAGGAACAGGCGGAGGACGAGGAAGAGGAGGAGGAGGAGGAAGAGGAAGAGGAGGGGGAGGAGGAGGAGGAAGAGGAAGAGGAGGAGGAGGAAGAAGGAGGAAGAGGAGGAGAAGGAGGAAGAGGAGGAGAGGAGGAGGAGAGGAGGAAGAAAGGAGGAGGAGAGGAGGAAGGAAGGAGGAAGAGAGGAGGAAGAAAGGAGGAGGGAGGAAGAGGAAGAGGAGGAGGGAGGAGAGGAGGAAGGAAGGAGGAAGAGAGGAGGAAGAGGAGGAGAGAGGAGAGAGGAAAGAGGAAGAGGAGAAGGAGGAAGAGGAGGAGAAGAAGGAGGAAGAGGAGGAGAAGGAGGAAGAAGGAGGAAGAGGAGGAGAAGGAGGAAGAGGAACAGGCGAAGGACGAGGAAGACGGAGGAAGAGAAGGAGGAGAAGGAGGAATGAAGTAGAAGAGAAGGAGATATGAAGTAGAAGAGGAGTAGGAGGAAGAAAGAGGAAGAGAAGGAGAAGGAGGACGGAAGAAGGGAAATAGGAGGAGGAGTAGGAGAAGAATAAGGAGGAGGGGAGGAAGACAAGAAAAGAAAAAAAAAAGAAGAAAAGGGAGGAGGAGGAAGTGAAGTTTCTTTAGTCTGTGATGTACATGAGAAGAAATATGAAATATAACATTTTTTTCAGACTGCTATTTTCCTCATTTGGCAAAATTGCAGTTTTGGAATATGTACCATGAATATAACGAAGCTACTTATAAGGGGCAGAACATAAGTTTTTGCATTTGATATCATAAAAAAGAGTCATCCTCACAATTATGAACATCTCTATTGTTGATAACTTAACATTTAATATAGGTATGTAAGCTATACCCCACCCCCCCTGCCTTTACTCTTTCTCTATCATTTCCTTTACCATAACATACCTGTCTGACCCGGAGTACAATACTAAACCAACTGGATTACTGTACTGTACTCTCGGAATTACACCTGAAGACGCCAGAAGTTCGAGTCCGGGTCAGGGAGGAATGTTATACATATATCAATGCGTCATTGCATCCTCTATCATTATGTCGTTTTGCAAAGCTCTTCTCCCCCTGGCTCACCATCAGACATGCAACCCCTATCCTTATTTGTTCTTCCCTATTCTGCAACGTATAAGCCTCCTCTGCAATCGCCATCTCCTCAGCCTCACCTTCGAACTCAAGTCAGCTGGTTCCTCTAGCTTGAGAAGCGCAATGTTATGAGCGAGAGTCACTGGGTGGTATTTCTCGTGGACGATCACCTTCGCGACGCGGATCCTCTGTCGACATTCTTCGGTCCCGTTTCGCAAGAACTTCGTCCCCAACACCGCTTCGATGCTGTCTTCTGCCAGGTTGATGCTTTGGGGGAAAGGAGCACGGACATTTATTCATTTCTTTAGCTGATGGGGATGCCAATATCCTTCTAATCCTTCGAGAGAAATGTAAGTAGTATGTTTAGACTTTCGTGTAATCGCCTTCTAGTCCGAGTCCTAGTTGTAGCTGCATAGTAAACATCACCATTTAATACTTGAGGGGAACTTGCCATAAAACTAACAAATGAAATCCTATTAAATGCTTTCTGACTCACGATATCCTAAACTGTCGCTTGATTAGTCTAGAACATTCCCCTTCCCTTCCGAGTTCGCCCCGCGGCGTCGCCAACGTGTGGACCGCCGGTTTTGACTCGCATCCGGGACTCGTGCCAGAACGAGCAGGGGCGTGTTTTCCGGATACAGCAGTCGAAAACGGCGGTTCACACACTGGTCAGTGGAAACGTTGTCTGGAGACCTTCAAAATGGGACTGGACCTAATCCCTAGCATCGTGGCTTCATCTCGCAACTTACTTCCTGACGCTGGAAGCAGCGGTGAGGAGGTACTGCCCCGTGATGAGCGAGGCGCCGCATATCAGATCGCCGCCGCTCGTCAACACTCCTGCCATCCAAGGGAAATCGGCGTCCAGTCTTCGACCGCACGGGGCTGTTGTTGCAAGGCTAGATTACTTGCAAGCCCAATGGGTGTTCTCATAATAACAATGATTCCCTACATGTTTGATATTGTTTCAAGCGTTTAACACAACGAGGGCGAGCGCGAGGGAGGACGACTTACGGCACTCAGCCGGAGCGATGGGAAGTAGGCGGTCGTGCTCTGAAATGGAAGACATCTTGAGGCGAAACGCATTTCCGGTTCTGGAAACTTGATGGATGAAATGTTATTAGTTATAGCCATCAAAGAACTAATCTAATTTCATGACATAGTTATGGTAATAGGCGAACATTCTCATAAACTATTTGTATATGTATGTGTCTGCGTGCTTACACATATGATTGCGTAGGTTGGTGAGTGGGCGTGTGTGTCTTTGTGTATGTGTATATGGATGTATGTGTGTTTATGTGCGTGAGGGAAGAAAACGAAAGAGAGAGGAGAGATAAATAGATAGGTAGAAAGAGAGAGAGAGCGAGAGAGACACTCACCAGGTCCCGTAAGGTGGTGCCTCGTCGGTCTCCGTCGAGCGTCGTGCCGAGGCGACGGAATCCCGAAGCTCTGGAAGAGAGAAGCACGAGGCGAACACTCAACGACTCGCTCGCTTCCGCCACGGAGGTGGAAGGAGGCCACAGGATAACCGATATAAAAATCAACACAAAGTAAATATGAACGTAATATGCACACACAAACACACACACATTATATATATATATATATATATATATATATATATATATATATATATATATATATATATATATATATATATATATATATATATGTATGTATATATATATACATATATACTGTATATGTACATACACATATATATGTATGTATGTATGTATGTATGTATGCATATATGTTTGTATATGTGTGTGTGTATAGACACATTGTCACACCGTTTTGATGATCAAGTTTTGATTGATTTTTTCATCCCATTTGAATTCCGGATCAATAGCAACCTGCAATTTAAATTAATATTGATATTTTCACCAGTTTGTTTAATTCCAGTATTTAAAGAACGACGTTGTATTGCAATATTACATATATTAATAGATATCGCGATAAGCTAATTGACATTCAATCTAAATACGTTTTATATGCCTGGAGTATCAGAACTTTGTGACGTTTATTCTACATCCTTATCTATATATGAGTTCCGGGGTTTTTGACGTTGAAAGTCATAATGGCGATAGTAATAAGGATGATGGTATTGATAATGATGGTAATTTTTGTAGTAATATGATGCTTGTAATGATATTGATGATAACAATATTGTTAACAATATTCTAAATAACAACAGCAATGTTTGTGTGTACATGTATATATATATATATATATATATATATATATATATATATATATATATATATATATATATATATATATATATATATATATATATATATATATATATATATATATATATATATATATATATATGAATGTGTATATACAGGTATATCTATGTTTATCTATCTATATGTATATATATATTATATATACATATATTTATTTATATATACATATAGACACAAACTATGAGTTTTGATGAACAACTTGTAATTAATTTTTTTCATCACTTGCGAATTCCGGATCACTAATAATATGCAGTTCGAATAAATAAATATAATCTTATCAGTTTCCTTAATTCCAGTCAGTAAATCAGCATTCAATCTACATACATACATATACATATATATATACATATATATATATATATATATATATATATATATATATATATATATATATATATATACATGCCTAGTAATTGATAATAGTTGACAATATATCAGAAATTTTGAATGTTTATTTTATAATAAAAAAAAAATTAAGCATAACTTCTAGGCTCGGCCGGAACTCAATTATGAAACGAAATTTTGTGGAAACATTATTGTTAAGTTATTGGGATTTTTTAAAACTCTTTCCCATAAATAACGACGTTTCATCTCAAAATAATTCTTCTGGCATGCGAATGAACCGCCGGAAGTTAATCTTCCGGCAATCAGGACGGCGAAAAGGCAGAATGCCGACAGGAAATGACAACATGCCAGGGTCTTTCATGCCGTCGGTAACAACAACAGAATCAGTGATGATGCTGATAATGATGGTAATTTTAGCAGTAATAACAAAAATAAGGATGATAATGCTGTGGAATAGTAATGTTAATGGCAATAATGATCACAATATTCTAAAGAATATGACTGATGCTTGTATATGTGTATATAAACAACTACTGAAAACGTTTTTCGTTTTCTCCATTTTCTGTGTAAGTCCGTTTTCATTCGACGGATTTGAGTTCTTTTCTGAAATAGCTACTCCTTCGAGAAATCCGAAACAAATAGGCTTTGCACATATTTTCCACTAATTCACTCATTCTGTGTATTTTTCTCAAAGATTTCTACTAACCGCCATACAGTGTCTGGTCATAAAATTCAGGGTAAACGAAGCCATCGTCCACAAGATCAACGGACAGACTGTGAGAATCCTATACTTTTTATCCTTTTTTTCTTTTTATCTCTTACGTCGCCTTTAACGCACAACTTTAGTAGTTGAATAGAGGTTGATATTAGAAACAATACTTCAACTTACTCTACATAAGATATGAAAAAAATACAAGAAAACCAACATAGTCCAAGGTATCGTAAATGACAATGATAACAATAGACCCTTAGGAGGCTAGAGGTTTCCCGCCCACAGAATATGCAACAGCCAAAAAAGTAGCAACAAATCAGGTTTGTGATACAGGGTTAGGAAGCCTTTTATATCTCTTATACCTGATATGAACTGTAGTCTCATTTTTTATAGACCGAAATAATAGCAATGAAGATAAACATGATAATAACAATGCTAATAAGAGCAGGCCTAATAGTTAGAACGATAATGATAACAATGCTGATAATAATTGTTCTAGTAATTAAAATGCCGATAATGGTAGTAGAAGTAATGATAACAATGCACTCAGAAACAACAGGAACAGGAATGGTTGCAATAGCAATACAAATAACTTTACCGCCAAAGGCAACAGGAGGCAAAGCGCAGACACGCGAGCGAGGAACATTGTGTCTTTGTCAAAGCAGATTCAACACTGACGACTCTTAGGTTAGTCAACGCTTATTTATTGAACGCTTATTGCGTGAGGACAGATGTGTAATTGTAATAATGAAAAGTTGATGCCGTCATTTGCATAATAGTTGTGATTGAGTCAAGATAATGAATACGTAACATTCTCATCCAAACTTAAAAGTATATTAGATTCATATTTTTTTTTAGCAACACTGATATCAATCAGTCTGACTTGTTTAATCATGTTTAATCATGTGAGTAGTTGGAAAAGAACATTTGTGAGGAATGTCACAGGACGTTAATCAAGAGTGAGAGAAACACACACACACACATGGAGAGAAAGAGAGTACTGACACAGGGGGATTAAAAGATTCATAAATATATCTAAAAGGCATCTATAAGGCCCTTCCCTTCATTACGAAAACTGAAGCCTTCCCAGCACTCAAAGTGGATACAACGAGCAAAACGTATATAGTAATTTTCAACATTTACCCTTACCCGGCAGGATGTATTTTGCCATTTACTGTCTTACTTCTAGGGAAAAGGCATACAGGGATAGAAAACCCGTTATTATTAGAATTTTACATGAAATACTTTCACCAAAGAAAAGCTACACATAGCTACTGTCTGCTTGGCTATTGAAAAAAGGAAACAATTGTACCAGAAGCATTACCAGAGGAACCTCGATCCATCACATCAAGCCGCCATGTTAAATTTACAACCTGTCATATGCATATACTTTTTACTTCCCAGCCAGTATATTTATCCCTGATTGTCAATCACTGCTTTGGAAATTAATTTCGAAAAATCAATCTAAGACCAAGTAGGCAGATGATTAGGTGTTTCCTAGCTTATACAGACACAGCTTCTTCGACATGCGATTTATAGATTCAAATCTAATCTACTTAATTGATTTCCTCAGGTGTGGACACTCGTCATAAAATTTGGTGGCGCTTTTTCGATTTTGTTCTTGGTACTAAGCGGACAATCTGCAGTTTCATATCCAGGAGCCGATTTTCCCTTTTGTTCGGTTAGGTCCTCGGGAATAGGTTTCTAAAAACCTTGCTCATCTTGGTCGTTGTGCAGGAATTTCCTTGTCTGTTTCGAACCGTTTCCCTTCAAATTTGGAAGGTAAAAGCTATGGCACGTCGCTTGCTTTTCTTGGACATATTATACCAGCCTTGACTACTAATGGCGGTCTTTCCATTTTCTTATACCAAGCTGGTGCTCCAACTCTTTTAATAAGCTTCAAGCATTTTCTTGCATCATCACACGATACTGTTGTTTCCTCAAACCATCAGTCCTGTATGGTTGCAGTCCCTATACCATCCACATAAGAACCAGCGTCATATTCGATACTTTGGGTTGTTTTCATAATAAAAACTTGCATTACCCTTTTTTTCTTTTCATTGCTGTGGACCCTAAATCCTTGCTTTGGTTGTGTCATTATTGTCTTCCTATATTTTTACAGCTTCTCTACGACATTCACTCCCTACTTTTTATGTGTGAAACCTCGATACAGAGCAGATCTCTTAAAGTGAGCCACTACACTATAAATGATACGTGAGTGCCGCTTTTGATTCTTGTCTGGCGCTTGATTAATTTCCAATGGAATCTGATGCTCCTCCAGTCCCACACTCAGTTTTAAAGCATTGTTCTGTGGTCTTTTCACTCACTTCTTCGTCGGTTGAGTATCGCTAAGGAAGCTCGGACTATAATTTGTGGTGTACATGGTTATGATGTAAGAAAAAAAAAAAAAAGGGTAATTTAATAATTTGTAGCAATGTCCAATGTCACAATTATTTGTGCTTGTTGGCATTGGGCAATTTTAGGATTACATAGGTCATAGTATTTATTTTTTATTTATTTGCTTATACTACTCCTTCTGTAGTGTTACATGGTGTTATCCAATTCTATGCTTATTCAATTTGTGTATGGTTCGATGGCTTATAGTTATTTGCTGGTATTGTATTTATTTAATCTTTATTCGTTCTTTCATTTTCTTATTACGGATATATAGATTCAGGCTGATTGCATTTGAAGTTTATCGAGATTATAATACGTGTGTGGCTGTTATAGTTCTTACTGGCCTCTTAAGCAGACTGCTTTCTGCAAATGTTTTTGGCAACATTAAGGTATAAGTCAATATTCTGCAGCGAGAATGCAAGTCTAGCCAGGAATTGGCCTGACTAATGCAGGAGGAAGTGGCCATCATCAACCATCAGTCTGAGTTCAGGAACAACCACTTATCGGAGCACCACTTTGGCACATTTTGTTATGAATCTTGATCATTGTCTTTCGATTGCTTTGCAGGATGAATAATAACGTCTAAATGATATTTGACTGATACGTCCGATTTCTATTTACTATAGACCTTGCTTTGACAACTGCTCTTTTTGATACAAAAAACACATACACACAAACACAGACATTGACACAAAAAAAAAGCCAAGCTGTGATCCACCTTCAGCTTTCTATAATCTTCATGTAAATGATAGATGTAATCATACTTATCATTTTTTGTTTCTTTGTTTGTGATTTAGCTGCAAAGATCTTTTATGTCGTGTAAATATTTGCTATTTCATTTAAATTTTCTTAAAAAGTTATATATATATTTTTTATTCTGAAGTATTTGCTGTTACTGATTTTGCTGCTTAAACATATTTCCATGCTGCCTTTGGCCTTACTGAATTTCTAGTAACTCATTCTCTGGGAGAAATATAAACTTTTTAGACTTTCTTCTCTTTTTCTTCTCATCCTTTGTCATCCATGGCGATCTTATTTATATATCAAAGGCATTTTAATTTTAAAATATACTACATCAGGATCATTTCCTGTGCCATCTTTTGTTAAAGCTTCCCATGTTCTCTACGTATTGATCTGTAACAATCCTTTCCCTTGGGATCTCTAAGACATATCCCTAGTTTAGGGGTAATCAAAGTCCCTCTCACCCAAAAGGGAATATTAAAAAAAAAAAAAAAAAATCTGCTAAGGTATGGACATTAATTAGATCAGGATAAAATCTTTCAAAAGAAAAAATGATTGGTAGCGTGACGAGTTACTTATCAGTTATCAGTTTTAATAAAGAGGAAGGGCTATGTAGGCCTTATTCTGTATATCAAATTACATAATAACTCATAACATACAAAATCAACTCTTCATACATATCTCTCACAGGAATTACGTCCTTCTCTCTTCTTTGTTGAGAATCGGTCGTGACGTGTTAGTCTTGAACAATGATAATAATAATTATTTCCTTCAAAACCTCAACTTTAATCAGACTTCCAAATTCTCGAGAATATGAGAAATGTTTACAAAGCTAGCAATGCATTACCGAAGGCGCCGTGACCAGAAACTTCTACGTTTATTTCGACAATACAGGGTATGCACAACTGTGTCTGAATCCTATTCGTGTCCCCTAAGAGTGAATTATATTACAAGAACAAGGTAGTTTAGTTACAGGCGCCTCTATGGAAGAATAATTTCCTGGTCGCCGGCAACACGAAGGAAAGGAGTTCGAATTCTTACATCGGTTATGCTATTCGGCCGCGAGACGGAGAATACTACTTGATCAGCGGTGGTTGAGAGGACCTTTCTAACTCTCATGACCTTTCTATCTCCAAAATCGGCAGACTGGATGACTTTGAGACGTTTAAGAGGATTAGGGTATGGGCGGATTCGGGTTGGATTTCGAAGCAGGAGTGCAGATCGGGTTTTCCAAGGAGTACCAAATGTATCCCAGGTCGCATATTGTGCACAATCTATGTCCTCATCGACTTGGGATCTCCCGAGTTCCGTCCTCTTGATTCTCACAGGACGCGGATCCTCGATTAAGAGTTCACACACTAGCAGGGTCCATACACCGGTGATCCTGTGCTTCATGCTTCCGATTTGCTCTCTTGACAGAGCTGACTTTAGAGAGCATAGGGCAGTGGTTCTCAAACTGGGTGCCGCGGCACCCTGGGGTGCCACGGACAGCGCCTAGGGGTGCCACAAGATTGCCATGAATTTTGTCTTGGCTAGATCGTTTCAAGGTACATTTGTAAAACAGTTTGTAGCAGTCTGCCTATAATTAAATGTCGGTGTAGGAAGTTACTTGCTCTAATATTTTACTAAAATATAGGTAGATATTTCCTTTTGCACACTACCACTACTACTACTACTACTACTACTACTACTACTACTACTACTGATAACATAATAATTCTGAGCATCTTGAGGTACTGGAAAAGCAACTTCAGTACTATTTTCCAGACATATGCACTGAAAACTATGACTGGATAAGAAACCCATTTGTTGCACCAGTATCAACCCAATCTCAGCTTACCGGGGGCCTTACCCTCACGGAAGAAGAGCAGTTAGTGGAAATGCGTAATGATCGTAACCTGAAGTTATTGCACATGCAGCTGCCTCTTGACGAATTCTGGGTTCAGATGAAGGCTAAGTATCCTCAAGTTGCAAAGAAAGCTCTGGTAATCCTTATCCAGTTCTCTACATCTTACCTGTGTGAGCTGGGATTTTCTGTTCTAGCTAACATTAAAACGAACAAGAGGGCAAGATTGCAAACTCTTGAAGAAGAAATGAGAGTATGTTTGTCCACTATTCAACCCAACTTGAAAAGGATCTGTCAGTCACATCAAGCACATGTATCTCACTAAATCAGGTTAGCTTTTGTTTGTTTTGCTTATTTGACTATCAGTGATTATCATGCCTTTTTCTCTTCTTCTTTTTATGCTACTTTGCATTTATAACTCTTAAGTTAATCTAATATTCTGAATCTAATTCCACTGACGAGTTCTATGTTTCGGCATGTACTACAGTACATCATATGTTAATTTGGGTTTGAGTACGGATAATAATTTTAAATCATTAATTAAAGTAATTCAAACAGGTACAATTTTATATCAGAAGTTAATTCATGTGAGGAGGGGTGATGGTGAAAAAGGGGTGCCACAGAAAGGATTATATAAATTCAGGGTGCCATCACTGAAAAAAGATTGAGAACCACTGGCATAGGGGTGTACCAACCTCGATTCCAAATAACATGGTCTCTGTCTTTAATTTGCTGTTGTTATACTACTGTATGGAACAGTCGTCATCCTTATTGCATTTGATATTCCTGTGTTGTTGTTAATCAGAACATGTAGATTTCCATAGTTGTATATAATGGCAGTTTTATTAGCAGCCATTCTGCTCTCTCTCTCTCCTCTACTCTCTCTCTTCTCTCTTTCTCTCTCTGCTGCTTTGAAAGTCATACCGTTCAGACGCTTATGTCTTTCATGTCTTACTCAGCCTGTGGCACTCAATGTCTTGGCCTCACTTGACGGTAGTCCCGCTTCCTCTCATCTGTCCTCGACTTAGGTCCTCAAGTTCGTGGCGAAGAAGGCGACTTTACCGGCACGGAGAAGTCTTCCGTCACAGTCTACGGCAAAAGGTCTCGCCAGAACTACGAGTCAGTGTGTCCGAAGGGCAGCGGGGTGTAAGGACGTAAACATGAAAAACCTTTGGTTTTGTTGATTCATGTAGTGATTCAGCAATCATTCACATGGGAAAGACTGTTAGTTGCTTTAGACTGCGATACTGTGATTCATGCTTCAAGGCCCATCAGTTATGTTTCGTTTTTGGCTGCAAATGATGGGGTATAAACCCTTTAGCTATTATATTTATATTGAATCCTCTTTTAATCTAAATATCACTCTAAATAATCTAAATATTATTC
>NW_028234428.1:10530109-10535109 GCF_977035675.1 Penaeus japonicus
TAATGACAATAATAGTGATGACTGATAATGATGATAATTACAAAAAACAAATAGACAAAAATATTCAATAACAAGCAAAGTGATAAAAAATACTGAAGATAATAATAGATTCAATACCAACAATAATGACAATAGTAATTGGGATAATATAAATAATAATGATAATACTTATTCCCAAATTTGTAAATATGTAAACAAAAACCCTTCCCTTATCAGCACATAAGAACAAGGACAACAACCCAAACAAAAAAAAGATCCTCACCTGACAAGCATCCTTCCTCCCTTCCTGTCCAGTGCAGATCATATTCTTGGTCAGAGATGAATAACGTCTTGAACACTTTCTGTGTCTTTGAATAGGCACCTCGACTGCTCTTAGTTCTTCAGAGCTCTTACCTCCTGTAGAGAATATTGGGATTGTGTTAAAGAGTAAGGACATATAAGTAAAAATAATTACCATCTCTACTCGCCCAGGAAATAAGAACTTTCTCCTCTGATTTTCACAATTTTTAAAGAGAAAAACCGTTAGCATCACATCAGAAAAAAAAAACTTCCTCATCTGATTTTCACAAACTTGAAAAGGGTAGAAATAGGGTAGGAAACTATTCCTAGGAATTTCGTCCATGCAGACAGGTAGACCGGCTTAGTTTTAATTAGTTCATATTGGAAAATGGATACATACTAAAGATTTGCCTGTAAAAATCACCTTTCCTTGAAAATTATGAAAACGAGGGTTATCATTTGTATAGGCTAAGGTATGTATAACACTATAAATACACATATCTTCACATCTAATTCGATATGTTTTGGTTACCTTTGGTTACTACCTAATGCTGGTGAAGACAATTTTCGAGGTATAGTGGTGAATGGATGATGATGACTAAATATTGGATTTACATTACTCTAAGAATAAGAAAAAAATACTAGTTAATTATTACCTCGATATTAGCTCAGACATATTTGTGATATTTGAGAGCTTTCCTATTTTACAGTCAGGTCCTTATATTTGGATACACATTTTCTCTTGCTCCTTCACGCACACACACACACACACACAAACATACACACACACACACACACTCACTCACAACCACACACACAACATACAATCTCATCACACTCCCTTTTACTTACCAAATTCCACAGAGCCCCAGCCCGTAACAACCCGCAACGCCTCTATCAAACTTCTGACCAAGGGCAGGAAGACACACGGGAGCGATGTACACTTGGTTCAAAGGCACAGGACTGGAGAGCTTCAGAAGGGCGATGTCGTTGTCCAGAGCTGCTAACCCATACCCAGGATGCATGACAATCTGGAGGTGAGAGTGAGAGGTAGGTAAAAAGAGATATAAATTAAGAAATCAAGAGAAAAACTGAGAGAGAGAAAATAAAACAATGACGATAAGGAAAATAATAATAACGATGCAAATATTTTAGTAAGTATAGTAGTAGTAGTAGTAGAATTATTACCATTATTATCATGACTGCTGCTTCGACTTGTCAATGTATCATCAACAAACTATATAATCACCAATAATGAAAGTAAACTATAGATTTGAATGAAAACTACCGGTGAGAATGGATTAAAAAAAGCCCAATTGCAAGAAATTGTTTCAAACCTGCATGACTTACATTCAAGACTGTTCATATAAATGGTACGAACCTCAGTTATGTTGCGATGAACACGGCCGACCTCATTGTCTTTGCTCCAGTCATTCTTTTCCCCGAATGACTTCGTCACCGAGGACCATCCTGAAAATAAAGTAATTGAAAAAGAATGGCATACTGACAAAAGAAGGAAAATAAGGAGTGTTTATACTCTCTCCTCTCTTATAATATATATGTATATATAGTTTATATTATTGTATATTTATATATATTATATATATGAATATATTTATATCCTGTATATATATATATATATATATATATATATATATATATATATATATATATATATATATATATATATTATATATATTATATATATAATATATATATATCATAATTATATATATTATATATATAAATATATATAATTATATATATATATATATATATATATATATGTATTATATATATGTATATATATATATGTATTATATTATATATTATATATGTATATATATATATTAATATATATATATATATATATATATATATATATATACATATATATATATATATTATATATATATATTATATATACATATATATATATAAATATATATATATATATATATATATATATATATATATATATATATATAAACATATATATGATATATATATATGTTGTATATATATATATCTATAAAATATAATATATATATATATATAAATATATATATATATATTATATAATATTATATATATATATATATACATATATATATATATATATATATATATATATATATATATATATATATATGTATATATATACAATATATATACATTATATATATATATATATATAATATATATATATATATATATATAATATATATTATATACATATATATATTATATATATATATATATATATATAATATATATATATATAATATATATATATATATACACACATATATACCTATATAAATCTATATATATATATATATATATATATATATATATATATATGAATATATATATCATGTATATATATGAATATATATATATATATATATATATATATATATATATATATATATATATATATATACATATGTGTGTGTGTGTGTGTGTGTGTGTGTGCATATATACAGACATAAAGAAATATATATTTTTTTTTTTTTATGAATATATACATACATACATATACATATAGATAGATATAGATAGATAGATATATACATATATATGTATATACATATATATATATATATATATATATATATATATATATATATATATTTATGCGTATACATAACATATTTGATATATGTACTGTACATAATTTCAAGGAAGTCACATATATATCTATGTATAATAGAAAAAGAAACCTTAGACAAGGATGTAAGGTTGTAGAAAAAAAGGGAAATGCATCATCAATTTATTTGGTCCTTCCTTTCGAGAAAAAAAAACATGGGAGCAGCACTACCAGGTTAAATTGTGCATATAGCTTTTAGCAAATTGTGATATATGATTTGTCTATCTAACCGTCACAAATCAAGGAAACAACAATGCAACCAGATATGCCAGTTGATCAAACATTTAAAACCTTGATTAACGATGAAAGGGGACAGGGCTTAGGGTCAGTTGCCAACTAGGATTTCTATCTTGTCTTTACCGAGCAGCGCAAGTTTCAGAATCAACAATGATGTCGGAAATCCACTCAACATAATCTGAAAAACAAGAAAATATTAGCAGTTTGCATTATGATTCTTCCCACACATACACACACACACAATATCGTAAAGTGGCACTAGAGTTACAACTTAAAAAAACAGTAAGGAAAGCTATAGTGTCAGCACGCCAAGCGAAGTAATAGGTCACATGATAAGTATGACCTATTCAAGTTACCATATAGTGGCGAAACTGCGGACGTGCCCCTTCATTTCAGGGCAGTGTTTTCACAGCCCCCCCCCCCCCACCCCACCCACACACCTCCCTATTTTGAAGGATTCGATAATTTGGTAGCTCTAACCCTCTAGCTTTATGGGCTGAACTCGCTCGCCTACTGCCCCCCGGTAATCAGCTGTGCCGACTGTGGCCCCCAAGGTTCCTCCCATGACATACACCCAGTGACACCTCTTTTCCCGTGTTGACAAAACCATGTGCGTGTGTGTTTGCTCTTCAATAGTTGCATCAGTGCACAACGATACCACCTAACCACACCAGTGACTATAAATACAGATTTACAGATGGTGAATACAGATAAATACATACTAGCCACATTCACGTAGACTCTCGGCTTTCTTCGCTGATCGCATTTTAATACCCAAGACACAATTCCTATAAGCTCATAGTTACCACGCCCATTATCCATAACCAAAGGGCCGCCAGAATCGCCCTGCGGACAGAAAGAGGTAAATCCTTATTGTGTTAATAATGCTAGCGATCTTGGTAATGGTGATTGAGACAATGGCCGTGTTCAAAGATGATGGTAAAAGTGAGAAAAGCAAAGTTAAAAATAACAGAATGCCAAAAATCATAATAACAATTGAAATATTAATTAACAATTATGAAAAAAATAACAGTGTCATAATCATGCTTGTAATAATGGTTACAATGATATTAATGACAATAATAGTGATGACTGATAATGATGATAATTACAATAACAAATAGACAATAATATCAATAACAAGCAAAGTGATAATAATACTGAAGATAATAATAGATTCAATACCAACAATAATGACAATAGTAATTGGGATAATATAAATAATAATGATAATACTTATTACCACATTTGTAAATAATGTAAACAACAACCTTACCTATCAGCACCATAAGAACAAGGACAACAACCCAAACAAAAACAAAGATCCTCACCTGACAAGCATCTTTTCCTCCCTTCCTGTCAGTGCAGATCATATTCTTGGTCAGAGATGAATAACGTCTTGAACACTTTCTGTGTCTTTGAATAGGCACCTCGACTGCTCTTAGTTCTTCAGAGCTCTTACCTCCTGTAGAGAATATTGGGATTGTGTTAAAGAGTAAGGACATATAAGTAAAAATAATTATCATCTCTACTCGCCCAGGAAATAAGAACTTTCTCCTCTGATTTTCACAATTTTTAAAGAGAAAAACCGTTAGCATCACATTAGAAAAAAAAAAACTTCCTCATCTGATTTTCACAAACTTGAAAAGGGTAGAAATAGGGTAGGAAACTATTCTTAGGAATTTCGTCCATGCAGACAGGTAGACCGGCTTAGTTTTAATTAGTTCATATTGGAAAATGGATACATACTAAAGATTTGCCTGTAAAAATCACCTTTCCTTGAAAATTATGAAAACGAGGGTTATCATTTGTATAGGCTAAGGTATGTATA
>NW_028234428.1:10552609-10562609 GCF_977035675.1 Penaeus japonicus
CCAGACAAGCGAGCGAGGAACATTCTGTCTTTGTCAAAGCAGATTCAACACTGACGACTCTTAGGTTAGTCAGTCAACGCTCAGGTGCTTATTACGCAAAGGCAGATGTGTAATGGTATTAATGAAAAGTTTATGCGTCTTATGCATAATAGTTGTGATTGAGTCAGGATAATGAAAATGTTATGGACTCATCAGAACTTAAAAGTATATTGGATTCATTTTTTTTTTTTTCCCTTTTTTTAGCAGCATTGATGTCAACTGCACTTGTTTAATCACGTGAAGAATGTCAAAGCAGTGAGAGAAAACACACACACGTACACACACACATGCACACACGCGCGCGCGCAAAGAGAGAGAGAGAGAGAGAGACTTTGACTTTGACTTTGACGAGTTTATTGAGACAAGTGATTACGTACATCTCAAAAGGATGAGGTAACATAGGTTATCCTCACCCCAATCTTAGTCCCTCTTTGGGCTCACATATATTTAACAAAACCTTACAGCTATGTCAACATGTTGAAAGAGAGAGAGAGCGAGAGAGAGAGAGTTTCGTGAAAAAAGTAGAGAGAAATAAGAAGGCAATACTGAAATGGGATACAACGAACAAAACCTATATGCAACAGTGCTTCTCAACTCACATGCACGGACACGCACGCACGCGCGCGCACACACACACACACACACACACACACACTCACACACACACACACACACACACACACACACACACACACACACACACACACACACACACACACACACACACACACACACACACACACACACACACACACACACAAAGGCTTTTTAAGTTTTGAATATACTATGTTAGGTTAATTTCCTGTCATCTTCTGTAAAGCTTCCTATGTTATTTAAGTGTTGATTAGAAAAATAGTCCTTTTTATATAAATATATGTAAAATATTTCTATTGCTTTTTATATGACTGACTTTTTTACTATGTAACTTTTCTTATGTATTGATAAAGTAAAAACACATATGTCATAAAATTAATTAGGTTACATTTCAAATGTAGTATGGAGGCTGTAGAAAGAAAAATGAAATAAAGGTGAAATCAATTGTCTTTCTTTATATTTACAAAACATTCATCCTAGCAGTCCTAGTAAAGGACTTTTATCAAAAATATCTAATCCATTATAATTTTTTACATTGAAAAATGTGATTGTCTCTTCTCTCTCCTCCTTAATGTATCCATATAAATGGCCTTTACACTTTTGAGGTGAGGCAGACTTTGTTCCAATCTTGAAGGATTCTTCTCTCTCTCAATTAGGATTTGTTCTGTTTTGTGTAGCAACTTCATGATGCTTTTCAATTCTGACGTTGGTGGCATAGAAAATATTGGAGTCTCCTGCTGGTCATCATCTTCTCGAGTTGCCTTGGTTTGCCGTTCCATTTCCTCTTCTGACAGCTCTTCCCAATGTGACCCTAGGTGGCTACGGATGTTGTCGTCAGTGATGTCCGCAAAGCCCTGACCAGGAATTTTGTTTGCAAGTTCCCGGATCTCTTGAATCTCCTTCATGTTATTAGGAAGTCCTTCAAAATTTGGGTTCTTACCTGGCCACATGTACCTACAGAGTTTGTGAAGAGATGGAGTTGCAATAGCAGCCCAGCTGTCTTTGATCATAAAGAGTGCCTCCTTGATGCTAAAGGACTTCCAGAAATTCTCAACCTGGTTTTCATTCCCACCTTCCGTGAGAATGAGCATCCTTTGCAAGAGGTACTTGGTGTAGAGTTGTATAAATTGAGTTGTGACAGACTGATCTGGAGGCTGTAAAGAAGGAAATAAATCACGAGGCAAAAACATGACCTTAATATATGGATGAATTTCATTGATTATCTCTGGATGACCATGAAGACTATCAACTAGTATCAGGGCTTTTTCTTCAAGGTGTTTCTGCTTACAGTAAGCAGAGATTTCTGGAATGGCACAGTTGGTAAACCAGTCTTCAAACAACATGGCTGTCAAAGAAGCTCTTCTGTTGAACCTCCAATGCACAGGCAACATCTGGAATGATGTGACCTTCATATCCTTTGGCTTGCACATGTGATGAACCACCAAAGGCTTTAGTCTCAAGTCCCCTGATGCATTAGCACACAACAGAAGGGTGAATCTGTCATCCCTGGCCTTAAAGCCTGTAGAAAACTCCTCTTTCTTACTGATAAACGTCTGGGCTGGGAGGCGTTTCCAAAAGAGGCTAGTCTTGCTCGCACTGAAAACCTGATCAGGAGTATAGTCCCCATCTTGTATGACCTGCTGCAGTTGCCTGAGGAAAGCTTCCTCCACAGTTTCACTGCCACTTTGGGATCCATTCTTTGACAAGCTGGGCCCCTCGCATGTGGTGTTCATGGGCTGTACTTCGATGCCTAAGCCAGACATCTCTTCCTGTTGAAAATAAATGTTACATAAATATATATATATATATATATATATATATATATATATATATATATATATATATATATACATATATATGAAGTATTCTGAATCACTATCAAGTTAATCAACAACCCATGGCAGTCTATTTTTGTGTATATAACACTATCTTATGAAGTACTTACACAAGTTCAAACAGGAAAGTCTAAAAAAAAGCCTACTGGATAATGGAAAATTTAATCCCTTTCTATAAAAATACAACTCAACATTCTTTTTCCCAAAATAACAAAAATAACTTATATCATGGTCCACATACAACCATCATCTTTTTTTTTTACTACTTTCACCAAAATCTTTTCTAAACATAAAGCAAAATTAAATTAATAAAGACTAAAAAGTTTAAAACAAAACCATTTAATTTTAGAGCATTGAATAATACATAAAAAGGTTAGTGATTTTATGACTTTGATTTTAATCTTGATTTTGATTTTTTTCCTTTAAATCTTACAGAATATGTATTTACATTCATATTTACTAACATAGATATAGATTGAAGAAGAGCTTCGTGTTTATTTTCTACTTTTTGCCATTTATGTTTAAAATAAAACTGATAGAAATATATAAATATCTAGACATGATTTAAAACTTTAGTTAATTTGCAATACCACTTTTCATTATACCTCTACCCAGAACAATACTATTGAAAAAATAAACCATACTTTTAGCTATTTGCATAATCTATTCCTTTTCAATCACACCTTTCCATAAATGATAAACCTCTTTGAAAAAATCAACATTTCCTTTGGTGCATATTTGCCTTACAAATTATCCCTCCCTTACACATAAATATCTTATATACTAAAATACAGCTATCCTTTTGAACATGTTCTGAGAAGCCTTGGTATATCTTTTGGGGAGTCTTATATACAAATTACCAGGTCTTGCAGAAGGCAAGAAAGCAGTTTCATTTGCCTGATAGACCCAATGCAACTTTACATGCTTTACAAATCCAGTGAGACCTGTGAACTGATCCCTTATGCAAACAGTGCTTGTAGGTTTTACACACGTATTGGGGGAGATGGAACCTCGTAGCATTTTGGCATCTTTCCACACTTGGCACTTTCTCTCTGCACACAATTGGGTTGTAGAATAGACTCCCTGGAGGGGCATGGTCTTGTGACCTTTTTATGTGTTCCTGGCACCTGGCACTAGTGGAACAATCCATTCAGAACTCTGTCAGAGGTGTGGTTGAGCAACCTCTAGAGACTTGCAGCAGTCATACTTGTAAAGCACCCAAGCATTACAGATACACAGATCAAGAATGTAGCTAAAGAGCTTCAAATAATACCTGTGTGCACGCATTGAGATTTTATACAATATCACCCATATCACCCCCACCCCCTTTTTTATTTAGCAATAATCCAGTGCCTCTGGATACTGTTTTCGTCTCCATGCCCTTTGTCTTGTTAAATAGTAGGTGCCTAATCCTCTTTTCTTTGACAATGCCAACATATCTGTATCCTTAATCAGTCCTCAGGCACTCTGCTAACTGGATAGTATTTAGGAAGTTACCTGCACTGCAGAGTTTCTTGGGTCTTCCAGTGTCTTTGCAAGGAAAATGGCAGTCTTGGCACTGATTTTCATAGGATTCTTATCCACAGACAGCTGTGCTGTTTGAAGTTAATATGCATCCCATGTGTGTCGATCACAGGCAAATTATTTTCCCATTTCTTTTTCATGTGAATGGAAAGAGTAACCATGAACTTGTAAGTCTGGGTTTTGTTAACATATCTTCTATAACTGCCAATTCATTCAGTTCCCCCTTCTCAATAGACTCTCTCACTCAACTTAGGTTTTAACCCTATTGCAGCTTGGGGTGGACATATTAAGATTAAGTGTTTTCTATTGTTTTCTAGACTTATGATATGGGTCTATATAGGATATAATAACAGAGATACTAAAAAGCATTTGGTATGATGTCCAAAATACACAACTGAAGGAATAAAAAGATTGTAATTTCAACAAAATGAAAAAATACAAAACAAAAGTGATCCCTGGATTTATTAAGATAGACAGTCATAGCTTACCTTTTTTATTTTCATGTCATTAACTTCGATGACAGCCTCATTTTCATCTTTGTCTTCTATGACATAGCTTTCCACTGGTTCTGAAAATATCAATAAATACTTCACTCTGTGTTACATAAGAGAAATAACATTAACAATTGCAACAGTCCTAATAGAATGTATATGATATAGTAGGTATTATTTCAAAGCAACATAGCAGCATTGATTACTTTGATCCTCCATGTCCTTGCTATAATGGTAGCAATATAAATATAATGAATATGACACCCTCATACCCAGCTAAATAAGGCTTTTTCTTTCTTTGTCAAGGTTCAGATCAGCAAGAGTTTCTTTACAAAAGGATTGCATTCATGTGATTGACATAGGCAAGTTACAACTCTTTTAAATAAATCTTACGTGATTTACTCTATCAAAGGATTAAGTCAACTGGGATAGGCTTAAGGGGAATACTATCCAAGAGGATCCCATCTTACATATTTTCTTTTATCTTTATATTGTGTTTGTAATAATGTTGCTTATTGTTTTTTATTCATTTATTTATTTATTTTTATTTTTTTTTGGGGGGGTAACCATATGAGAAGGGAAACTCCTGTGAGAGTGAAATAAAATAAAATAAATTCATCCTTGCCATTGCTCTGATAATTTTTGACTGCTTTCATAATAATAATAATAGCAATGATAATATCACTAATAATAATGATAATAATAATAATTATTATTATTATTATAATAATAATAATAATAATAATAATAACTGATAAAAATAATAATAATAAAAAATAATAATAAAATAAAAATAATAATAACAATAATAATAACAACAATAATGATATCATCAAGCTCTAAATGGATATAATCCTTTCACATACCTTCTTTCACATCCACATCATTATTTTCCCAGTTACTGCTTGAGAGGTCACTGTTCTGCAAAACCAATAGAATATAAGTAATTAATTTGTAAAGTCAAAACCTGTTGCAGTACAGATCAGTTCATTAACCTTTATAGCGCACACCGAAATATGCCTGTGAATCAATGTGTGCAATAGATCTTCAATGCCCTACTAAAGAGTTTGTAGCCATATGACATATCAAAGTGAATTTTACATCCACTGGGGTGTGTATAATGAGACTCGAAGTGTGAAAGGTTTTAGGGAGACAAATCCCACAACAATGGATGATAATAATGATAATGCTTAGTCCCTCACCTATGAGTAATGTTACTTATGAGTCATTCATAAGTCATGATTAATAGTCATGGCTCACCTCCTTCATTTCTACGTCATGAGGTTCGAAGGATTCCTTATCTTTCTCTTCGTCTTCCCATGGTTCTGCAAATATTATGATATAGTTTAATATTTCATACAGAAATTGCAACATTAACAACAGGCATAAACCTAGCTGATGATTTTGGTTGTAAAAATAGTACAAGGTTCTAATACCCTCATTCTACACTGGAAATAAAAATAATTAATGTAAATTTATTTTTCCTTTGTTCTTGATGTAGAGAATGCTTTACAAAAGATAATAACTTTATAGACACCAGAAAGGAGAAAAACAAATCAAAGGAAAAAGTTAATTTACAAATGTGAAAGATACCTTGGCATATAGCTGTTATATACAATGAAAATTATTAAAGTAAATGATCCTTTAAATATAATGAAATTATGACAAAGGTCATAAAGTTAATATAGAGGATACGAAAACATATAACTAACCATTAATAGCAATTACACTACATGATAGGGACCAGCTCTAGAGAAGAGCGAGGGAGGGGGGGGGGGGCTACCATACCCTATGAATCTTATGCCCCAATTTTATTTCTATCTGGTAACAAGTGTAACTTCAGAGGTTTCACTATGACATTACTTTCTCATATCAGTTAGAGCAGTGCATAACACCGGTCGAGAATAAACAGTCAAACTGCAGACCAGCTGAGTGTTCAATAAGGGGCCACCATATAGTTCATTTTACAAGATTCAACAAGGGTAGAATGCTGGAACCTGAGAAAGGATTCTTTAATTCCATGGTCTTGGCAACGATGCACTAAGTAAATCTGGCTGCATAATGTTTCACTTGGGTGATTTTTTAAATGGAAATAATGTTGGTAACAATAACAATACTGATGATAACATTAATAATGAAAACATTCTTCATAAACTTACCATCCTTCACCTCAACTTCATCTAAGTCATCTCGGCTTTGCCTGCGTTTTCTTGAATAATCACTATCCTGCAAAATGCAACAGCATGAGAGTAGTTAGTGTGCACATACCAGAAAATCCGCACATATTCATCTATATATTTGAATACATATTTGGAACTAAATCAGTTATTGGCATTATTTTGAGGTTTAACCTATATTTTTACTACTACAGTAAACAAAAAGGCTATGGATGGCAGAAAGTCTTAAGTGATGCGAGTGAAATGTACGTAAAATAAAAATATCTCGAAGCTTCGATAAATGAGCAGGAATTTGTCTTCCAAAGTCATGAAAAAAAAATTCAACAGAAGCACATGCGTTCCTATGCACGGAAAAAAGTTATTATGCCTTTTATAGATATAATATAATATTGCAGGAAGCATTATTCCAAACTCATTTTTACAACGGAATATGGAATTTTCTATCACCATATTTGTATGCATGTGTTGTAATTTTCTTCCCGGGAAACCATGTGTAAGAGCGTGCCTTGTTTGCTCTACGGGAAACCACCATAGATGTGTACTGCACACACATACATACATACACGCGCACATGTCTATATATATATATATATATATATTATATATATATATATATATATATATATATATATATATTTATATATATATATAAATATATATATACATATATATCTTGTGTGTGTGTGTGTGTGTGTGTGTGTGTGTGTGTGTGTGTGTGTGTGTGTGTGTGTGTGTGTGTGTGTGTGTGTGTGTGTGTGTGTGTGTGTGTGTGTGTGTGTGTGTGTGTGTGTGTGTGTGTGTGTGTGTGTGTGTGTGTGTGTGTGTGTGTGTGTGTGTGTGTGTTGTGTATGTGTGTGTGTGTGTGTTGTGTGTGTGTTTGTGTTGTGTGTTTGCGTGTTGTGTGCTGGTGTGTGTGTGTATGTGTGTGTGTGTGTGTGTGTGTGTGTGTGTGTGTGTGTGTGTGTGTGTGTATGTATATGTATATTTATATACATATATATATATATATATATATAATGCGTTTATTTCCTCATATGCACATATACATAAAACACAGAAATAGCTCTATGGTTAATGCACTTCCCAAAGACCCACCAGGACCGGCCGCCGGCGGCTTCCGCAGGGTGCCGCATGGTGTGCCAGTGGTATTCGTTTCACTCTGTATCTCCGGTTACGGGTGCCTATGGGAGACAGAACCAGGGCAGCCATACAACACTCTGTAAAGAAAGAAAGAAAAAAATCCTTTTCTCCATTCCACTCTGATGGCCTTCGGGTAGGCAAATGGCCTGTAACTACAGCTGAGAAAAGAGGTATATTACAAACTAGCTGTAAAAACTACGTATTCTTTTTTCTTCTTCTTCTTCTTCTTTTTTCTTTTGCATCTTTTCCTCACAATTACTCAATTCTGCGTGAGTATTTTTGGCCATTCATGCCAGTCACATGGATGCAGGGCTTTTTGTATTTTTCATCAGAACACGAGTACATTGATTAATGATAGTATGTTGATGATAGTACTGATTAAAACATGACAGTGGCATGTTTTGATCAATATAATTAACTTACCATCCTTCCCCTCCGATTCATCTTCGGCATCACTCTTTTCACAGTCACTGCTCGAGTGATCACTGTCCTGCAAAGAATAATAGAACGATTAAGTCAATTAAGGGGGGGGGGGGAGCTTTACTAAGGGAAGAGCGCATTGCCGCATCCATCCTAAGATTCTAACAACGAGAATCCCTCCTAGGCACGCTCAATCAAACGCTGTTAGGCGATTAGAAAAAAAAAAAAAAAAAAACACGACGCATCTCCGAGCCCGGCCCGCTCTTCCTCCCTCAGTCTTTCCAAGCGAAACACCCGGAAACGGTCACTGGACCCGAAGTATTGCCACGACCAATCGCTGATCAGCGCCACAGAACTCTGTACTCCGGTAAACCTTGCAGTTTCTGGAGGATCATCTAACGAGTGCTGACGAGGATGTGGTCAAATTCCTTGGTTGCATTCCCTGCATCGCCGGACCATGGCTAGCAATTAGGGTTACGGCGCTGTTACCAGGAGCTGAGGCTGAGCCAAATTTGCGGAGCAGACTCTTCGCCGGGTTTATGTGCACTATGGCTAGCCCGCGGGAGACTCTTCTCGCGACTAGAATCACCTTCCGAGCCATGAGGACCAACAGACATCTCGCAGCCAGCTGGATACCGCATTGAAGTCACCCAGAACAAAACGGATATCTCATTGAGGACAGCCATCAGCCATGGAAGCGAGTTTGACGTAAAACATCTCTTTCACATCAAGTTTACATACATCAAGAGCGAACGCAGCAATAAGAGACATGAACCTAGATAAGTGTTTCAATCTCAATACTGTTATACTTTCATCAAGTCAAGTTACCTCTAATTAACAACTTTTCACAATACGTTTTTTGGGGGAGAAGGGGGGGGGTCAGATTGGCACAGACTGCCTCCCTAATGCCTTCCATTGACCCCAGTGAGCGGGGGGGAGGGGGGGGGGAGGAGTTGGTACGGAGCTAAGACAGTAGGCTATGGCACTGTACCTCTTGAGCCACTTGCTGCTAAATGCAATAATTAATAAAAAATAATACAGGAAGTAAAAGCCGCCGTTCATGAGGACTCGAATGCTTGACCATCGTATTTAGCAGCCATATCCTTAGTCCTATTTGCTCCATGGTCATCGCCGCCGTCTTCGCATTGGCGCATCCCGAGTCGCATTTGTTTTCGCATTTTATGCCTTTCACGAAATATTATTGGAACGACTGCCACGTCCATCGTCTGGAGGATGGATGACGCATACAAGTGTACAAAATTTAGTACAAGTATTACGGTATCGTCATTACAAAAGTCGTATCGACATGATGACCATGACAAAGGACTAAGGATACGACGACCGTAGGAAACGAGCAAGTTACCACCAAGCTGCACGGATGCATATATACCACACATCTGTTAACACTATTTTTCTATGTGTGTTATAAGGCCCAGGGTCGGTAATGTTGGTTAGGAATATCAGATCCTCATGTTCTCAGTCTACATAGAGCCATAAATAAATCTTTGTAGTACATATTTACGTCTGAACCATTAAGATTTTATGAAATATATATACTACACTTTCCATTTCAAGAAGTTTCTAAAGGATCTTTTCCTTACCTCCTGCACAGGTTCTGTTATACCACTGCATCTGTGTTCTGTATCTCTGCTAGCCGTTTCTTCATCTGTAAATTCAAAAACAAAATATCATACAGGAGAAAAAGAGCGAGAGAGGTGGGTCCAATATATATTTCACACATTATTACAAATGAAGCTATAAGTGTCAAGCCCCAAAAATA
>NW_028234428.1:10567609-10572609 GCF_977035675.1 Penaeus japonicus
AGAGGGATGAAATACATCCTTATTTTTAATTTAATTTGATTTTTTAGGACTGACATTCAGACACTTGGAAAAAGGCCTATAACTTTCATTGACAAATAATTAGTTGTATTTCACTTCCTCTTACATTTTAAAATGAAGATCACATCCTTCTATGATTAACTTACTATGGTAGATGGCTAGGAATAGTGAGCCAAATGTGCACAGTTGAAGACCTGTGTCAAAGATGCGACCCAACACAACCTTACAGGTCGCCAGCTGTCTATTTGCCGTGCCAGACTTACATTGCGATTTTTTTTTTTTTTTTTTTTTTTTCCAGAATAACACGCTTTTCTGCCCCCCCTTTCTTTTTGGTCAAATTTTTATCAATTGTGTATATTGTGATTTCAATAAGTGGGCCCCACTCTGTCTTACGTTTAATCTCTTCCAAGATTAAAGATGAAAAATCATTCAAACATTGATGGATTTTATTCAAGTATGATCCTTATGTATTTTTAGTATGATATTCTTTGATGCCAAATATAAACTCAATCATACAATTCAAAGTATTGACCTGAACCCAACTTTATTTCTTGAGCTAGAGTTAGTTGATAAAATTATAGTTATATTAATTGTCTTGCTTGTAGTGTACTCATGTTACATCTGGCCAAAGAGAGTAAAGGAAATGGGTTGTCTTGGGTTGCCAATTCCTTTTTCTTATACAGTTTTTATGTCCAAATGATATTGGATTAAGAATGAGTTGCATATGTATATGTATATATATAGATAGATAGATAGATATAGATATCTATACATATATACATATATACATATATGTATATTTATGTATGCATGTGTGTGTGTGTGTGTGTATATATATATATATATATATATATATTATCTATATATTATCTATATATATATATGTATATATATATATATACATATATATACATAAATACATATATACATAATATATATATAATATATATAATATATATATATATATATGTATGTATTATATGTATGTATGTGTGTGTGTATGTATGTTTACTATATATACATATATATATATATATATATATATATATATATATATATATATATGTAACTATATTAGTATAACGATATTACATATATATAACTATATATATATATATAACTATATATATATATATATAACTATATATATATATATATATATATATATATATATATATATATATATATAACTATATATATAAATATATATATATATATATATATATATATAAAAAATACACTATCTGTATATACATATATATATATCTATATGTGTATATATATATATATATATATATATATATATATATATATATATATATATATATATATATATATATATATATATGGACATCTGATTAGAAACTAAAGGTTATGTAGCTTTTACCTTTCACTAGTGAACTGCACAACAGCGAAACCAAATCACAGCATCATAGGAAAAATATATCCTAGCAGACCCTTGGATGTATTTACTCAAATAATAACACCTATAGAAAATTTGAATAGATCAGACACTGGCTAAGCTATAGATAGTCAATCTGAAAATCAGTGAAAATATACAGGGCGACTATATCTATAGGTGCATCTTGAAAGCAAGCTCCCTGATTTTCTAAACAACATCTATATAGCATCTGTAATGTTCAAGTATTTCATAGCATTAAATGTAGTAGTTGGTTGCCTTTTTCTTGATGTGGTTAAGGTGCTTCATTCCATGTATGCACTCAAAGCAATGCCTCTGTCTGCTCCCAGCTGTCAGAGGAGATGCAGCACTTTTACTCTAGCCCTCATTATGCATATTCAGTTAAAATTTGAATTTTTCAGGCTTGTTCCATTCCATGAGGGACACGGTGCTTCATGTTCCATTCCCTGAGGAACATCACAGATGAAGAAATAATACAAATCCTAGAGCAGGATTTGCATGATGAATTCAATACTGATGATTTCAGTAATGATGAAGCATCAGAAAAATCATAATTATGACGATGGCGACGACGATGATGACAACAAGGAAACCACACCCTGGTCTTAAGTCCTGGACACAGCTGTATTTGTGGGTGTGAGTGACTACGTTTACCTTGTAAAATTATTACTAAAGTCCAATCATAAACCATAAGTTTTGTTTTTGTTAGTATAACTACTCCTCCAAATTGCAGGAGAGTCTTATGTACAGTTGATAGTTATAACCTTCATTATGTGGGTTATTTTATTCATGCAACACTCCCAGGGTCGACAGTAGTATATGTATAGACTGTTAATTTTTTAGGAGGGACTTTTCTTCAAGTCCTATCGATGTCCAGTGGTGTATATATGATGCTTGAGTGTATAACTTTGTGAAGTAATTAAATAAAAGTGTTGTGTTCTTAGTTTATGTGGTAAAGATTTTTATGTATTTTGATATTTGATTTAAGTATTTCATATATTTCCAGATGCGGTTGGAATGCCACATACATCATGATTCACCACGTCTAATATAGAAGAATGTTTAAGTGACCGTTCTAGGTACTGTACCAAGCTGTAATATATGGATCCATTCAAAATCACAACATTATGGCATATAATTATTTGCCAGGTTCATTTTCGATGATGAAGATATATATAGATATATGATATTTGGAATGCAGTTAACTTGGCATCATACAGACAGTCTTTTGTGAGTTATGAACAATAGCCTCCAGTCATGTATGTATTAATTTTTCTGTATTGTCTTTCTGATACAGGGATTGTCCCAGGTATAGAACATAGAGCCTGCCTCCTCTTGAGAATATGGATAGAAATTTTGGTGAGTGACTTTATTGTTTTCTATTTATTGATGCTCAATACAGCATAAATAAAGTTTACAGTTTGGAAAAATGACCTTGCAGTTTATTTAGTATGAATATCTTTGATAACTTTTAAAAGCCCTCCAGTTGAAATTATGTATAAACTGCCATCATTTTTTATCAGATTCCTTAAAGGACATGGTGGATGATGTCTCAATTAATACATAGAAACCTGAAGCAAATACAGAAGAAGATTTATGTGAATTCCAATATTTGAACAAAAAGAGACTTTAGTGATATTTGATTATGCCCTATGTAGCACACATATTTGTTTACCTCCAGCATATGGTATCAAGTGATTTGCATTTGTAAAATTTTGGGAGTTTGACACTTGCCATGATACCTAGTTACTTGTTGTAAGTTTTAGCATGAGACATGATAGTGCCTCATGCCGGGCCCATCCTGGGGAACCACCTTATCTGCCTTTCATCAGTTGCATGACACTGGACTTGATGAGGGATGGAATTTGATTCAGCCCTTGTTCTTTCACTCCCACTCATTGGTGGATTCTGGTATTGTATTTAACCAATCATCTAATTTTCTTTTAACCACTTCCACAGTGCACTTGGTTAGATTTCCAATATCCTTTGTTGTACTATTAAAGATTTTAGGGTTATTTATTACTTATATAGATTTAGATATATACTTAGAAAATTGAAATTTGCAGGACCTTTCCATTGTGATGATTAATCCTTTAAGAAACCCTCATAGGCACCACTATTAGCAATATGGGTGCAACTAGAACAACCAGCTGTGTCATTGAAGATGCAATTACTTTTTTAGCAGCTGGTGAAACCCTTATTTTACTATATATGTCATTTATCAGTCAGTATCTTAAGCAAAGTCATGGGCATGACTTTTATTGTTGCTGTTAATATAATCCTTCAGTATTGTTATTATTATTAGCTCTATAGAATATTATTATATGTCATATTACCTTGTCTTTATAGATAGATATAGATATGGTGATTATGCTATATGTAGGATTTCAAGTTATGATCCTATATAATAATGCAAATATCTTGAAGAAAAACACACAACACACACATACACACACACGCACACGCACATAAATACTCGACAGGGAACAGCCCTTGAATGCATTGGTCATTTAACCAAGGTGAAAGCTTTTTAAACACAGAGCCACAGTTTGGTATCCTGCACAGGATACAAATAGGATACAACTTGAATTTGTTATTATTTTCTCTTTGAGCCCAAATTCAAAGAAGAGCAAATATGAACTAAGAGAAAAAAAATGTATTATGGAAGACACCAAAACAGTTCCTACAGTATACATTGAAACATTTTGATGATCAGGGCTTGCAAGGGTTGGTTACAAATGATAATTTTATTTTAAGAATAGAAAACTTTAGGTATAACTTCTAGACTTTCAAATCCCTTGTAAAAGAGAGTTTACTCAGATAGGTTACAGTTTTGAGATTTTCAGAACTATGGAAAGGTTGGGGGGGGGGGTGAAGAAAATGCACTCCTATAAATAGCCTTTTGCTGTCCCATCTTCTTTATTTTTCTTCACTTTCTTGGTATGTTTCAGTCAATCTAGCAAGATTATTTTAGACTGAATCACCCCTTCTCGTTGCATTAATGTTTTACTCACTCTCACTTTCTCCACTGGTACTGATGCTGATGCTAACTGAAAGACAGCAAAGAAATCAAAGTCAGCTTCAAGAACCCATGGATGATGAAGGGTTCTCATACTAGAACAGGAGGCTAAAGCAAGAGCATCTAGCACTGAGGTAAAGCCTTTCCTCCTTCACTAGGAATTTATGATACTGGACCTGTATGGCTTGAGTTGTGATATCTCTTTTCCTTAGGATCTCTCTCTTTATATTCTCAGTCTTTGGTTCCTTGATTTAAAAAGGAGATTTTGCTTTCAACCAGCCAAGGATAGGACACTATTTTCATTTTACTTTTTATCACTTCATATCTACTTTCTGAATAAATTCATTCAATATAAAAGAAGGTAGCATGTTGTGTTTTCAGGTTATCCTTTGAATCTGGAGTTTTAGCTCTTGTAATAAGGAATTATAGTAAAACTTACCCACCCAGGGTAAGTACCTTACTTACCCAGGGAGGTATGTTTCTATGGATCTAAATATTTTGTTTTCTCTCATCATGTTCCACTCACTCTCACTTTGTCCACAG
>NW_028234428.1:10617609-10625109 GCF_977035675.1 Penaeus japonicus
AAAGAGGGTAAAGAGGGAGGGGGGGAGAGGGGTCGGTGAGGAGGGGGGGGGGGGTGCAGAGGGAGATCGGGATGGACAGAGAGAGGAGGGGAGGGGGAGGGGGAGGGGTAGGGGAGAGGCACCCTTCTCCTCTCCTACCTCCCCATCCCCCGTCCCCCCTCCTCCTCCCCTCCCTATAAAAAATATAACTCAATCATACGCTGTCCCCCCCCCCCACCCCTACTCCCCTCCCCCCAACTACCAAACACCCATGCTTGAGCTTAAACTAAACTAGCAGCGAGCTTGCAATAATCTTGCATCGGCTTCCTCCCCCCCCCTCCCCCCCTCCCCCCCTCCCCCCCCCACCCCCCCTTTTCTTTTTTTATTGTTTTTTGTTTCTTTTTTCCTTTCTTATCTCTCTGCAGTGTTGCTCAGCTGGTGCACGGATACCCTGGGACATCTACTGTAGTGTAGTGTAGCCAGATGGTTCATTAAGGCTCGTGTCACAGCTGGTGGTAGGTCGGTACACATAAAGGGTCTTTTGTTGGTTCACGGTGGAGAATTATGGTTGCATGGTTCACAGGAAATGGTTGCTTGGTTCGCTGGAAATGGTTGCTTGGTTCGCTGGTTAACGGGAATCATATCCAGATGGTTGAATGAATAGGACTAGAATGATTGTTATTTATATTAATGATATCACTATTACAAATTGCTTTTATTATTGTTTGGGTAATAATGATGGTACTGGTAATGGTAGTAATAAAGATATTGATAACTATTCCAAGTATTTGAAGCGGTTGCATTAATAATAATTATAATGCCAATAAGAGTATTAATAATTTTGATCATGATAATGATAAAACTTAGATAGTAATCATCATCATCATCATCATTATTACTGTCACCCTCACCATCGCCATCATAATCGTCATCATCTTCATCACAATCACCATCACCACCATCATCATCACCATCGCCATCATCCTCATCCTCATCACCATCATTATCACCATCACCACCATCATCATCATTAAAGCCCAAAGAGTAAAGTTACGAGAAAAAAAAAATCTTCAGTATACAAAGGGTTAAAAAGTCTTCATCATTTTCTCCACCTTCTTCGTTATACAATCAAGACATCCTATGTAAATCATCCTTCATAAGACATCCTTCGGAAGTGGTAGTTCGCTCTTGTCATCTATCATGGGAAGGAATTAAACTTTTTACTTTTCTTTTCATTTTTGAGTCTGACAAGCCTATATTTGTTTTCCTTATAGGACTTCCATAGGATTTTTTTTTATGTATTGGGAATTAGCACACATACATGATTACTGTACGCAGTTATATGTACACACACACACACAGATACACATATGCACATACGCACGCACAGGCACACACACATACACACACACATATATGTGTGTGTGTATATATATATATATATATATATATATATATATATATATGTAAATATATAAGATAGTATAGAGATATAGATATGTTATCATATATATATATATATATATATATTATATATATATATATATATTATTGTATATAATGTATAATATAGTATAATGTATATTTGTATGTATATATTAAATATATATCTCGTATATATATATATATATATATATATATATATATATATATATACTCTCTCTTTCTCTCTCTCTCTCTCATTCACGTCCATGTGCTCTCTACCCCCCTTGCTCTCTCTGACTCTCTTCCTTTTTCTTACTTTCACACTTTTCTCTTTCTCTCTCCCTTCTTTTCCCTCATGTTCCATCCCATTCTTTCCTCATTTTGTATCCCTCCCTTTCCTTTTCTCTCCTTTCCTACTCGAATTCAAACTTTCGACTAACTCACCCCCTTCCCTTCCCTCAACTGTCGCTTTCCCTCACTTCCTATCTTCCTTTCCCCTCTATTTATCTCTCCCCTCATATCCACACCAACATGCAAAGTCTAGAAACAGTCGCTTGGCTGTTGAAGATATTCGAGATTACGACTGTAGAGTCCTGACAATATGGATTTGCTAGCGACTGTTGCGAGATGGTTTCTAGACGGTTTCTAGATGGTTTCTAGACGTTTCTAGACGGTTTCTAGATGGTTTCTAGACTGTTCCTTGTCGCTGGACTGCCACCCGCCCGATTGTCTCTCTCGTATTGCCCGACCTTCGTGAGACAGCTGGACAACAATCAGACAACAAAGTCGTGGTTCGTTTGTTTGAAAATTACCTCGGCGTGTGTGTGTGTGAGTCAGAAGCAGTGTCGAGCGCTGCTGCGAGATAGTCGCTTGATGCTTCTGAGGCCGTTGCCCATCCTCCCAACCCCCCCCCCCCCCCCCCACCCCCGCCCACCCACACCACCCCCTCCCCCCCCCACCCACCCCCCCCCCGCACACCCACCCCCCAACCCCAAACGCCACACCCCCCCCCCCCCCGCGAGAGGGCGTTTGGCGACTCGGGTTAGTGATGGGGACAAGGCCTTCCTCTTGTGTTCTCTTTCTTTCTCTCTCATTTCCTTCCAGTTCCCCTTTTCTTCTCTTGTCTCCCTCTTCCGCTCTTCCGCCTCGCCACAAATTTCGCTGTTTGTCTCTGTCTCCCAGTTAATCCCATTAACTCTCGCGTTCTTTGTCTGCCTCCTTCTCTTTAGTCTCTCCTCTCTCTGTCTCTGTTTTACCCTGAGCTCTCGTCATCTATCTCTCTCCCTCCCTTAGCTCTTACCCTCCCCCTCCCATCTCTCTCTTTGTCTCTCTCTCTTATTTCTAGCTTTCTCTCTCTCTCTCTCTCTCTCTCTCTCTCTCTCTCTCTCTCTCTCTCTCTCTCTCTCTCTCTCTCTCTCTCTCTCTCTCTCTCTCTCTCTCTCTATCTATCTATCTATCTATCTCTATATATCTACATATCTATCTATATCTCTCTTTCTCCGTCTCTCTCTTCCCCTCTAACTCTCGCTCGTCATCCCCCTCCCCCTCCCCCCTCCCCCTTCCCCCTCCCCCAGCCGAGAGACAAGGCCTTTCGTGCAGACATTGAATTAGAACCCTGGTCAGCTGTCTCGATACAAAGAAAGAAAAAAAGAAAGAAAATCAAGGAATCAAGGATATACATAAACAGAAAAAGAAGAAAGGAGTTGACGAAGAAAGATTGATAATGAGATAAATAAAATGATGATGGTAGTAATAATTTTGTAATAATTATTTTGATGATCATGGAACTGTCATGGTAATGCTTGTGGTAGTAGAAGTTGTAATGGAATTCATATATATGGTGATGATGATAATAATGATGATGATAATGATAATGGTGATGACAATAACGATAATGATGATGGTGGTGGTAATGTTGATGAGGATGATGTTGATGGTGATTCGAATGACAATGATAATAAACACAAGGACAACAACATCAATGATGATAATGATAATAATAATAATTATTATTATAATGATAGTAATAATAATAACAATGATGACAAGGGCAAACACAATAGTAATAATATAATGATAATAATAATGATGACATTGGTTAAGAAACGATATTGACAATATAATAAATGCAAAACATAAATACCAACATACCTACTGTATTCACAAACTGTATACACGTGTACGATTTTCTGTCGCCATATTGCAAGTGATCGAAAGATGAAGCGTATTTTGCTAACTTTCCCAATGGTATGGCCCATGCAGCCACTGTAAAAGAACTCAAGTCGATATTTATGTTCGCTCTTACGATAATCACGGTTACACACACACACACATGACACACACTATCTCTCTCTCTCTCTCTCTCTCTCTCTCTCTCTCTCTCTCTCTCTCTCTCTCTCTCTCTCTCTCTCTCTCTCTCTCTCTTTCTCACGCATACACAGATCGCAATTATTTTGTGAATTAGTTACAAGGATAAAAACATTATTCTAAAAGTAATTATAATGATACCAACAAAAACAATAAGATCATTAGATATGACTATAAAGCACACATCAAACGAAACAGATAAGTATGATAAAATTAATAATAACAGTAATAATAATAAAAAACGAGAATAAATGATATCAACAATAGTATGAACAATACTGGCGCTAACTGTGTGTAATTATTTATGATAAAGATTATAATAAAGATCCACAAACCGCATGAAACTTCATTTATATGTATAGATATTTTTCTTAATGAGACTTGAACTATCTTGGAAACTCAAGCAAAGACAAAGCAAGAACAAAGCAAGAACATTACTCACTGTTGAAGCCGAGTGGTTATGAATAATGTAAATGAAAATTAAACTGAAGAGGTGTATCGTACGACCCCGGAGCCAATGCAACAAAGCAAGGTCATGTGCAACTGCCATCTCTTCTCTGTTGCATTTTTTTTCTCTCTGTGACATCTCCCTTCTTTGGTACTTCGTTTCCGTTGATATGACCCTTCTTTGAACCTTTGTTGTTTCTGATATTTTTCAGTGACATCATCACACCCTGAGACATTGTTCTCTGACCTCTCTCGTTTCTCATGTCTTTTTCTGACACTTCTCTCTGACTTCTTTCATCTCTCACATCTCTTCATAACAGTTCTGTCTGACATCTCTCGGCTCACGCATCTTTTTTTCTGACACTTCTCTTGTCTCTGACACTTCTCCCTGACATTTCTCGTCTCTGACACTTTTCCGTAGCCTCATTTCTCCTACTTCTCCCTTTTCTCTCATCTCTTTAACATCTCATTACTCCTGACATCTCCCTTCTCTCACATCTCCGCAGCCTCCATTCCCTGACATCTCCTTATTATCACATCACTCACTCTCTCTCTCTCTCTCTGACATCTCCTTATTATTTTCTCTGTCTGTCTCTCTCTCTCTCTCTCTCTCTCTCTCTCTCTCTCTCTCTCTCTCTCTCTCTCTCTCTCTCTCTCTCTCTCTTTTCCTTCTTTCTCTCTCTGACATCTCATTATTTTCTGTCTGTCTGTCTGTCTCTCTCTCTCTCTCTCTCTCTCTCTCTCTCTCTCTCTCTCTCTCTCTTTTTCTCTCTCTGGCATATCTGCAGCTCCCTTTTGTCTACTCCACGGCGTCAACAATGACTTTTCACAATTGAAGCTCCTTGCATGGGAATGTAAACTGATCCGCCATTTTGTTTTAAATTATTTGGTTGAATAGCACTCGGAGACACAGATACACGGATGTGAAGACAGAGACAAACAGATCCGTAGATACCAGAGAACACATATGCGGACACAAATATAGACAACGGATATGCAGATATTAATGGGTACATACGCAGATATAGATATGGACGTATGCAGGTAGACAAACATAGTACGCATATACTAATGATTGCGCATGCAGATACAGACATGGGCAAACACAAACGAATTCATGCACAGAGACAGACATGACAGTACGCAGATACAAGCGAATACATGTACAGACACAGATAACCACATATGAAGGCACAGAGACGTACGTTGACACAGACGAACTATATACGCGGTCACAAACAGACAATAAAAAAGAGAAAGGAAAAGTAAACATATAATAAGGAAGGAAAGAAAGGAGAAAAAAATACGCACGTAGACATAACTTCCCGGTCGGATGAAATGACCTTACACGCCGGTGCCGCTACGTGATAAAAAGGAAGAAATTCGGCGCAAAAAATGGTGTCTTCTAACTCCTCTGTTTGTTATTCCTATTTCGCCAAGGTGGTGTTGATACGCCTTTCAAAGTACTTATTACATTCGCCGCTAATAGGAGCACATTTCGGGTTAATCTGTGGGCAAAGTTTTTATACCTGGAGTTTATTTTTCTTAGACGATGAACGTGACGAGGTGCTTAGTACAGGGTCGTGTAGACGAGATGTTTGCAGCGGGAGAGATAATCGATTTTCTTCGACTTTAGGAATCATTTGCATATTAATAAGGTTGGAAATTCATTTAAGAATAATCTTCCTGTGTTCCCTTTGACTGCTTTTTGGGTTGCATATGTTTAAAAGCCGAAAATAGGTGTTCCGATGTATGAAAAGAACTAAAAAAAAATCATCGAAGTCGTTATGGCATCACTGCCAGAAGGAAACAAGTGAACATCGCTGCTCAACATCAAAGGCAATCCAGACGCTTGTAACCATAAGCTTCGGATGTAAGCGCAGTGAGATCATATTGTGTGAGATGAAATTAAATTGAAAACATGCCTCTCGGGTTACTTATAATTTTGCAATTATCATGGCTACAAATTATGGGCATGAGGGTTAAAAAGAGCATCTGGCGTGAGTGTGATTCCGTGTAACGTTATCTTATCACACGGATTTACAACACGAAAGATAAACTGTACTTCATTTGGGCCTTGTAAGGCACATCATCAGGAGATTTAATGCTTTTGCAGATGTTGATGATAGTGTTGTTGTTGTTGTTATTACCCTTATTATTATAATTATTGTAATTGGTACTATGACGGTAATGAAGAATATTATCAATATTTTTGTTATTATTATCATTGTAATTATTAGTAGAAGTAGTACTACTACTACAACTACTAGTACTAGTACTACTAATACTACTACTTACAACTTACTACTCCTCCTCCTCCTCCTCCTCCTTCTCCTCCTTCTCCTCCTCTCCCTACTACTACTACTACTCCTACTCCTCTTACTCCTCCTCCTCCGCCCTCCTCCTCCTGTCTCCGCCTCCTCCTCTCCTCCTCCTCCGCCCCGGCTCTTCGCCTCCGCCTGGTCTCCTTCTCCTCCTGCCTCCTTCTCCGTCCCTCCTCCTTCCGCTTCTCCTCCTCCGTCTCCTTCTCGCCTCCTGCTTCCTCTCCCCGCCTCCGCCTTCTCCTCGCCTCCTCCCTTCTCCTCCTCCTCCTGCCTCTCCCTCCTCCTCCTCCTCTCCGCCTCCCCTCCTTCCCTCCTCCTCCGCCTTCCCTCCTCCTCCCCCCCTCCTCCTCCTCCTCTTTCTCCTCCTTCTCCGCCTTCTCCGTCCTTCTTCTCCCCTTCTCCTCCTCTGCCTGAGCGCCTCTTCTCCTCCTTCTCCTCCTTCTCCTCCTTCTCCTCCTTCTCCTCCTTCTCCTCCTCTCCCTACTACTACTACTACTCCTACTCCTCTTACTACTATTCCTACTGCTACTACTACTACTACTACTACTACTACTACTACTACTACTACTACTACTACAACTACTATCAAGCGAGACAAACTACCGGTTTGATACAATAGCAGAACAAAAAACATTACATAAACAAAGCAGATTTATTGGAAGCTGACTCAACAGTTTCGAAATCCTTTTGTGTTTCATCTTTAGGTTCGAAGCCAAGACGATTCCGAAGCAGTTGTTTCATCCATCAGTGAAATCTTTTGTTTTGTTTAATGAGTTTTCCTACCGATGTTATTATTATCATTATTATTATTATTATTATTATTATTATTATTATTATTATTATCATTTTCATTATCATCTTTATTTTAACTATCTTTATTATCTTCATTATTATCATCTTTATTATAATTATAATTATTATCGTTATTATCATCAATATCATTATCAATATCATGATT
>NW_028234428.1:10632609-10640109 GCF_977035675.1 Penaeus japonicus
GTCTCTCATTTTTTTTTCTCTTTTTGTCTCTGTCTATGTCTTTTTCTGTCTGTCTCTTCCTCTCTCTCTCTCTCTCTCTCTCTCTCTCTCTCTCTCTCTCTCTCTCTCTCTCTCTCTCTCTCTCTCTCTCTCTCTTTATCTCGTCCCTTCACCCATTCTTCCCTCCCTCCCCCTTTTCCCTCCTTCCCTCCCTCAATTCCAAACCTTCACCTTCTCTCCCTCTTTCCCTCTCTCTCTCTCCCTCCTACCCTTCCTTCCGCTCTTTTTTTTCTCCATTAAATCAAATAGAAACCAAAAAGAAATACACAATCCAAACAGCCAATCAACACCCATGAGTAAGTCCAAATAAAACACAAAAAAAGTAACATATAAAAAAGTTTCTAAAAAAAACTCCTTCCCTCACTCTCTCTCTCCCTCCTACCCTCCCTTCCGCTCTCGTTTTCTCCCTCTTTCCCTCACTCTCTCTCTCTCCCTCCTACCCTCCTTCCACTCTCTTTCTCTCCTTCCTTCTCTCTCTCTCTCTCTCTCTCTCTCTCTCTCTCTCTCTCTCTCTCTCTCTCTCTCTCTCTCTCTCTCTCTCTCTCTCCTACTCTTCCTTCCCCTCTCTTTCTCTCCCTCTTTCCATCTTTATCTCCCTCCCTCCCACCCTTCCTTCCCTTTCCTTTATCTCCCTCTTTTTCTCGCTCCTTCCGTCACTCTCTCCCTTCCTTTCCCTCTTTTTCCCTCTCTTTCTCTCCCTCTCCCTCCCTCCCATCCTTCCTTCCCTCCCTCTCTCCCTCCCTCCCTCTCTCCCTCCCTCCCACACTTCCTTCCCTCCCTCTCTCCCTCCCTCCCACCCTTCCTTCCCTCCCTCTCTCCCTCCCTTCCTCTCTCCCTCCCTCCCACCCTTCCTTCCCTCTCTCCCTCCCTCCTACCCTTCTTCCCCCTCTATATATCTCCCTCTCCCTCTCTTTCCTTATCTCCCTCCCTTCCCCTCTCTTTCTCCCACCCTCCCCTTCCTTCCCTCCTTCTCTCCCTCCCTCCCTTCCTTCCTTCCCTCCTTCTGTCCACTCTCTCTCCCTCTCTCCATCCCTCCTACCCTTCCTTCCCCTCTCTTTCTCTCTCCCTCCCACCCTTCCTTCCCTCCCTTCCACCCTTTCTTCCCTTCCTCTCTCCCTCCCTCCCACCCTTCCTTCCCTCCCTCTCTCCCACCCTCCCACCCTTCCTTCACTCCCTCTCTCCCTCTCTGCCTCCCTTCCACCCTTCCTTATCCCTCTATTTCTCTCCCTCTCTCCCTCCCTCCCTTCCTTCCTTCCCTCCCTCTCTCCCTCCCTCCCTTCCTTCCTTCCCTCCCTCCCTCTCTCCCTCCCTCCCACCCTTCCTTCTCTCCTTCCGTCCACTCTCCCTCCCTTCCACCCTTCCTTATCCCTCTATTTCTTTCCCTCTTCCTCCCACCCTTAATTCCCTCCCTCTCTCCCTCCCTCCCTTCCACCCTTCCTTATCCCTCTATTTCTCTCCCTCTTCCTCCCACCCTTCCTTATCCCTCTATTTCTCTCCCTCCCTCCCTTTCCTCCCTCCCTCCCTCCCACCCTTCCCTCCCCTCTCTTTCTCTCTCATGGAAGATGATCCTGAATAAGGCATTAATTACGTCACGAGAGACATGGCTCCAGCAAGACGATATATCTCGCTCCAGTTGTCCTTATAAGGGAAAAGAGGTTGCGAGTGCATATCTTTATGATTGCAATATTGATGTGCCAGATTTCCCCATTTCCTCTTTCTCTTTGTTTCCTTATTTTCTCTCTCGCTTAGTCTGTTTGACTGTTGGTCTGTCTTTGTATTTCTTTCTCTCTATCTCTCTCTCTCTCTCTCTCTCTCTCTCTGTCTCTCTCTCTCGCCACTAATTTCTTCTCTTCTCTTCCCTTCCCTTCCCTCCCTTTCTCTCTCTCTCTCTCTCTCTCTCTCTCTCTCTCTCTCTCTCTCTCTCTCTCTCTCTCTCTCTCTCTCTCTCTCTCTCTCGCCACTAATTTCTTCTCTTCTCTTCCCTTCCCTTCCCTCCCCTCCCTCTCTCTCTCTCTCTCTCTCTCTCTCTCTCTCTCTCTCTCTCTCTCTCTCTCTCTCTCTCTCTCTCTCTCTCTCTCTCTCTCTCTCTCTCTCTCTCTCTCTCTCTCTCTCTCTCTGGTTCTCTCTTTCTCTCTCGCCACTTTATCAAAGAAACAAAGAAAAACAAGCAAGAAACAAAGAAACAAAGAAAAACAAGCAAGCAAATAACCGCTTTCCAACAAAATCACACGTTGTTTGAAAAAAAAATAATAATAACAGTAATTCCACAACCTCTACAACCCACGAAATGGGGTTACAACCATTACCCTCTTGCGCGCCGTCGTAACCACAACCACAGCAACCAAACCGCACTTACCACACAGCCTTAGGACACGCTTGGTTGGTGTCCATGGGAAATTCTCTCAGTTTAGTGCACTGCTTCCTCGCTGCTTGGTCTGGAGGGAAGGGCATGGAGGGGGAGAGAGAGGGTGAAGGAGGGGTGGAGGGGGAGAGAGAGGGTGAAGGAGGGGTGGAGGGGGAGAGGGAGGGTGAAGGAGGGGTGGAGGGGGAGAGGGTGATGGATGGGGAGAAGGAGGGGTAGAGGGGGATGGGTGGGGGTTAGAGGGGGTAGAAGGAGGGGGATAGAGGGGGTGGGGGGTAGAGGGAAGTTGAGGGAGGGGGGATAGAGGGGGAAGGGAGAGAGGGATATATAGAGAGAGAGGGAGAGAGAAAGAAAGATAGATAGATATACATATATAGAGAAGGAGCGAGAGAAAGAGAGTGAGAGAGGGAATGAAGAAAGAAAGAACAAACTGGAAAACAAATACGGAAATCGAAGGGAATGGATTAAGAAGAAAAAAAGTAAAGGAAAGTAAGGGAATAGTCAGAAAGAGGGAAAAGCGAGAAAAAATAAAAACGAGAATCTCGGAGGAAGAAAACGAAAATTCCCGAATTTAGAAAACGAGAATCTCAGTGAAAGAAAACGAGCACCCCATAGAAAGCAAAACGAAAATCAAACGAAATGTAGAACACGAAAATCCCTGAATATAGAAAACAAGAAAATCCCGAAGGTAGAAAACGAGAATCTCAGTGAAAGAAAACGAGCATCCCCACAGAAAAGAAAACGAGAATCGTAGAGAAAGAAAACGGGAAATTGGTTTTCTTATCTGGAGTCCTCACCACCGGAGGAGTTTGCCCTTGAGGATGGCGGAAGAGGACACGGACAAAGCAACGACAACAAACTAGAAAACGAGGAAGAAGGACACCGACAAAGACAACAAAAACAAAGACAATAGCAGAGACAGCAATAACAACATAACAGAGAACAACAAAGCGAATAGCACAACAGCATCAACTGCAGAGGCACCATCAACAACAATAACAACAACAATGTAAACAAGAGCGAGAATAGTAGCAGCAACATTACTATCGGCAACAGGAGTAGTTATGGAAAGCAAAACAGTGACTTTTACAACAAAAACAGTAACAGTGAAAACAGCAACAACAACTTCAACAGCTTCAGTGGTAACAGCTTCAGCAGCAACAGTAAAATCAGCAACAACAACTGCAACTTCCACTATAGCAACTTCAGTGACAACTTTAGCAACAACAACTACACCACTTCACAACTTCATCACCAACAACACCTTCAGTAGCACCAACACCACCACCACCACCACGACCACCACCAACAACAAACCCCAACGACAACAAACAAACAGCCCTAGTCATCGCCATCGTTAACAACACCACCACCAACAACAACAACAAAGACAGCTCCTTTTTGTCAATAGCTCTTTTCACAGGAAGAAGTGACGCCGCATATTTCCTCCGACTAAAAGCGAGGTGATGAGAGCGATCGAGCGAAGTGATGTTCTAGCATGTGTGATGATGGGACCGATGAGACTCGTGGAGGAGGGACTAATGTATTTGTGTGGGGGGGTGGGGGGTTGGGGTGAGGGTGAGGGGTGGGTTTGTTGTTTGTGTGTGGGGGGTGGGGGGGTTGTTTGTGTGGGGGGTTGTTTGTGTGTGTGGGGATGGGGGTTGTTGTTTGTGTGTGGGGTAGGGGGGTTGTGTGTGAGGGTTTGTTTGTTTGTGTGTGTGTTTGTGAATGCTTGTTTGGATGTGTGTTTATGTGTGTGGGTGTGTTTTTGTGTGTACTGTATGTGGATGTGTGTTTGTGTGTTTGTTTGTGTGGATGTATTTGCTTGTGTTTGTACGTGTTTGTGTGGGGGGGTGATTGTGTGTGTATGTGTTTGTATGTGTGTGTGTGTGCGGGTATATGTTTGCGTTTTTATGCATATGTGTTAGGAGAGAGGAGAAGGAGAGGAGGGAGTGAGGGAGACTGGGAGGGATGGAGGGAGGGAGTGAAGGAGGAAGGGTGAGTTGATGGGTGGGAGATTGGGGTGGAAGGAAGAGAGGAAGAGAGAAAGAGAGAGAGAGAGAGAGAGAGAGAGAGAGAGAGAGAGAGAGAGAGAGAGAGAGATAGACAGAGAGAGCGAGCGAGAGAGACATGTCAGCGCTCGGGGCCAGCCCAGAGAGGAGCCGACCTGGCGCCACCAGAACGCAGTAACCTGGTCTCGGGCCTTCTTCCTCCCCCCCTCTCACTTCCCTCCCCCCGGCCCCCTCTCCTCCTCTTCCCCACTGGCGTTCATTCCTCCACACCTCCTCCTCCCCCTCCTTTCCATCCAAACTCTCTCCGTGCCTCATCCCTCCCTTCCTGCCTCCTTCACCTCCCTCCCTCCCTCCCTCCCTCCTTCACCTCCCTCCCTCCCTCCCTCCTTCACCTCCCTCCCTCCTTCACCTCCCTCCCTCCCTCCCTCCTTCACCCTCCTCCCTCCCTCCCTACCTTTCTCATCCTACCCCCTCCATCCCTTCTCCTTACCTCCTTCCCTCCCTCCCTCCTTCACCCTCCTTCCCTCCCTCCCTACCTCTCCTATCCCACTCCCTTCTTCCCTCTCCTTACCTCCTCCATCCCTCTCCTTACCTCTCCCTCCCTCTCCTTACCTCCTCCATCCCTTCTCCTTACCTCTCCCTCCTTCTTCCTCCTCTCCGTCCCTCTCTCCCTACCCTACCTCCTCATCCCCCCCCCCCCTCCGTCTCTACCTGCCATACCAGCCAAACGCACCTTGTTACGCTTCTAGTTTTTTTTCACTCGTTTTAAGTTGATTTTTTTCATGCCGTTTGATGGGTTATTGTGAAGACGGAGAGAGCGATAAATGGTGGTTGTGATCTATAAAAAGTGAGAAATACATACATACAGGGTGATAGAGATAGCAGCGAGGGACAGAAAAGGAGAGAGAGAGAGAGAGAGAGAGAGAGAGAGAGAGAGAGAGAGAGAGAGAGAGAGAGAGAGAGAGAGAGAGAGAGAGAGAGAGAGAGAGAGAGAGAGAGAGAGAGAGAGATTCAATTATGCCTAATAGAGAGACAGACAGACTGACAGGCAGACTGACAGATAGACATTTAGATAGATAGTTATATAGACAAAGATACGATCATGGTAGACGAAAAGGTCTACAAAGAAAATAAATCGAAAATCACACAAAACGAGAGATAGGAAGAGATTAAAGAATGTTTAGAAATAGAGAGAAGACATAGAGGTAGATAAAGACATACAAATAAGAAAGGAGACAGATAGGAAGATCAGTTAGAAACCTAGACAGACAATAGGTTATAACTATAGGTATGAATATGTAAATTAATATATACGCTTATTTGCATTCGATATAATTATATAGATGGTAAAAAAATAAGAGACAGGTTTTATCCCCCACAGCAGTTGCAATCAAGCTTGCAATTGCGTAAAAGTGTATTAACCTGATATACTGTACACTCCCCAAACCCCCCATTTTCTTCTTCCTTCACCCTACCCTCCCTCTCCGCACCCCCCCCCCCCTCTTCCCCTCCTCCATCACTTGTATTGCAATGTTCATACTCGTTCACCCTGCAGGGCTATCTGACCTGTTAGCATGTGTAGAACAGTATACCTGCAGCATACTATCAAGTATATGCCATCTTCTGTTTATACTTAAACCTATCTTATGTGTATATTTAAACCTATTTTATGTATACTTAAACCTATCTTATGTGTATATTTAAACCTATCTTCTGTGTATATTTGAACCTAAATTTTGTGGGTATATTGTCACTGTCTTGACTGCTAAGGAAGTTTGTACTTTATCCTGACTTCACAAATCCTTATGGACTTCTCAGTATACTTTCTTCAATTGTCTTCTGTGATCTAACTTCTGGGCATAATTTAACCTATCTCCTGGGTATACCTTAAACTTATCTTCTGGATATATATTAACCTATCTAGAAAGAGAGAGAGAGAGAGAGAGAGAGAGAGAGAGAGAGAGAGAGAGAGAGAGAGAGAGAGAGAGAGAGAGAGAGAGAGAGAGAGAATGGGAGAGAGAGAGAGAGAGAGAGAGAGAGAGAGAGAGAGAGAGAGAGAGAGAGAGAGAGAGAGAGAGAGAGAGAGAGAGAGAGAGAGAGAGAGAGAGAGAGAGAAAGAAATGAAAAGAGAAAGAAATACAAAGATACAGAGACAGACATAGAGAGGAATATCGTCCATGGGGAAGACTAAGCTCTATCATGACTCTACACGGAAGGGCTTCGAAACGGCTAACGAAACCGTAGCGACTTCTCTGAAGTGTCTCCTGCCTCGGCTCCGGCGGTGTCCGTGGCTCCCAACCGGTTCTTGGTACATCGATAAATCGTGGTTGAAGACGCTGTTCGAGGCGTACGCGGAAGAGTACAGGGAGGTACTTACCCTTGCACACACAGTCGTACACACAGATACGCACACACACGCACACACGCACGCACACACAGATACGTACACACACACACACACACACATATGCACACATACACACACACGTACACATACGTACACAAGCACACACACACACACACACACACACACACACACACACACACACACACACACACACACACACACACACACACACACACACACACACACACACACACACACACACACACACACACACACACACACACACGCATGCACACACACATACACATGCACACAGATACACACACACACACACACACACATGCATACCCACATACATAATTGATAAGAAATGATTAAAAAAAATAGTAGATAAATAAATATATGCATAAACAATTAGAAATCAGATTAATTAATAGATTAATAAGTACGGGAATTACCAAGCAGACATAGAGGAAAAAATAAAGCACCAGACATTAAAATTCAAATTATAAACTCTTACTCACTACTCGTTAAGAGAAGAATAAATGAAATCTTCACACACACACACACACACACACACACACACACACACACACACACACACACACACACACACACACACACACACACACACACGCACACACGCCCCCCCCCCTCCCCGCCCCACACACACACAGATCTCACTCCTACCCCTTCTACCCCCCCCCCCCGAAAATCATCCCACCCCCACCCCACAAACC
>NW_028234428.1:10645109-10674910 GCF_977035675.1 Penaeus japonicus
ATTGTATACACATGAATAGGCATAGGAACTATGCCTAAATGATTTGTACAGTTCATATTAGTTTCTGAGACATACATTGTTGGTAAAACAGATATTACTGTGACCCTGTCAATCAATAAGCTAGGGCAAAGCTATACATAAGACATAGTAGTGCATGTATATCACTCTAGAGAGGCCTTGCAATTTTATCTATTACAGGCAAAGTCTTTGTGTTTACGTAATATATCTGATAAAATGCCGTCCTCTATAAAGGATGTTGCAATACTGTACAATGTTTTACGTTCAATCCTTTCACGAAATTCTTCAATTAGAGGACATATCATTACATAGTGGTCAAGGGTGTGTGAATAGGGCTGACTGCACAACTTGCATTCAGTTCCCCCAGCATTGTTTGAAACACTATACTCCCAGTAATATTTGTAGCCAAGCCGTAACCTTGCGGTCACTACATCAAGCTGTCTCGTAACTCTGTTTGTACTGCCGTAGATATGCTTTGTCTTGGACATAGCATTATGGTGAATGATTGATCTGCTTGTGTCTTGCTCAGCATTTCTCTCAGTTTCAGCCTGAGTGGAGAGCTTTTTCTTTATGATCTTACGTACATGCTCAGTTGTTACACCAATGTCATACTCAATAGTATCCATATGACTGTATGATCTAGATAGAGCATCAGCCATATCGTGTAACTCTAGATTTATGTGTGATGGTACCCACAATATTTTAGTGGCTACATCCTTCAGAAACAATCTGTTCAACCTATGCCTCGCTGTTGACACGAGTCCTGTGTTATCATTTCTGTATGAGTTTAGAGCATGAAGTGAGGAGAGGGAGTCTGTAATGATGAGAGTACTATCCCCCGTGCGATCGGCTATCTTAAGAGCAACAAGTAAAGCAAACAGTTCTGCCTGCAGGATGGACCCCAGTTGTTGAGTCTGAAACCAACATCGCTAATCCTTCCAGTGGCATCGCATACGATTGCAGCGCATGCGGCTGAACCTGTGGCTGGAATTACCGACACATCAGTGAAGATAAGCTGTTTTATCTCATACTCTTGCTTAATCTCGTGAATTTGCTTCAGAATGTCCTTTCTTAATTTAGCTTTCAGGTGAGCGTTGTTTTCAATTTGTTTTTTTGGAGGGACACTTGCTTTGATGATGTCGAAGTGCTTTATCTCCATGGCGGAACAGAATGTTTTTGAGGGATGCCTTTGCAGAACTCTATCATATCATGGTTTCGAAGCTCTGAGCATGTTTTCTTGACCAAGCAGATCTGTGGCGCCCCGTGGAAAGGCAATTTAACAAAGATTCCTTGGCTATACTATCATTTGGCGATCTTAATAATTTTATTGCTGTCATTGTGTTGATTTCTGTGATCCTATCAGTAATGCTTGGCAATCCGAGTTCTTTCCTCATGTTCAAGACCTTAGTAGTATTTGGACATCCCAGGATTATCCTCATTGCCACATTTTGCATTACTTCTAGCCTTCTAATTGTTCGGGATGGCTGTGTTATTAGAGCAGGTGCAGCATAATCAATGAGGGGTCTTATGTAAGCTGTATACATCATTCTTACAATTCGTATGTTTGCCCCGAAGTTACATTATTGCCAGCAACTGCTCGTAGGGCAGCTAGTCTACTCTTACATTTTTGATTGATCACCTCAACATCTTCGGCCGTATGTGGAATATTTACTCCGAGATATCGAAATGATTCAACCTGAGCTATACTATCACTATCTATAGTGAACTGTTTATCTCGATCTTTTACATTGTGACTATATACCTTGGTCTTATCTATTGAAATAATCAATCCTAGTTCATTGCAGACCGTCGATATTGTCTGCAGTGCACATAAACAGTCTTGATAATTTCTAGCATGAATCAGTATATCATCAGCATAGCTTATGATCGTGGCATTGGCTTGTTGTTTAAGAGAGATGATAAGGGAGTTTACCAATACGTTAAATAACAGAGGGCTTAGGACTCCCCCTTGGGGGGTGCCGAGCGACATGACCTTCTGTTCGCTCTTATAGCCTTGAAACACTACGGCTGATTGCCTATTCTGGAAGTATCCATTGATCCACTGTAATATACGTCCCCCGATTCCCATCAGGGCTAGTTCGTGTAGGATTATTTGCCTATTTGCTGTATCAAATGCAGACTTCAAATCCAGGAAAATAGTGAACCCATTGCCTCCAAGAATTGACAGAAATGTTGTTATACAATTTTGAACACTCTTGTCTGGCATAAATCCATAAAGAGCTGGCGACATTTTATCTTTGATTCTAAATAAATAGCCGATTTAGTATGACTCTTTCAAAGTTTTACAAAGGCAACTAGTTAAGGAAATCGGTCTGTATTCCCTGGATTATTTGTCTTTGGTATTGGTGTTTATAATACTCTGCGTCCAGGATATTGGTAGCACACCCTTTTCATAAATGAGTCGGAACAATCGTAGAACAGGTCACCAGGGACATTTCTGAGTAGTCTAATGACGTCATACGTGATGCCATCCTCGCCAGGAGCTGTTGAATTGCCTCTGGTGAGGGCAGCATCAAGCTCGGTCTCAGTAAACGAAACATCGCAATCATCATACTGCTCAATCATCGAGTCAATCAATTCCCTCATGCCTGCATAAGATTCGCGTAAGAGAGCAGCTGACTCACTATTCAGTGAGTCAGGGCTGGATATCCTAGCATATCTGTTGATGAGCTCATTTGCTTTTTCTCGAGGATTTGGATGTGCGATTTGAGATGTCTTTTTCCCTTTTATCCTATTAATATCCTCCCATGCTTTTCCTATTGGTGTTGAGTTATTTAGTGAATTGACAAATTTCCCATTTTTCTTGTTGCAATAATTCGACTCTGTCTCGAACTTCTTGAAGAGCCTCCTGAAACAGTTCCAGTAAGGGAGCTGTTCTGTTTCTTCTGTATGCCCTACCAATCTTTCGAGCAGTGTGTTTTAAGGTTGATAATAGAGAATCTTTGTTATTGCTATATAAGTTCGAGGGAGGGACGTGAGATTTCTTTACATTCTTGATTGCAATGTCTTGATACTCGTGTATCTTAGAGACCAGATCATTATTGAAGCTACATGGGCAGACTGGATAATAACTCGCGTACCAGTCGTCAATATACTGAACAAAATCAGATATCTTGTCAACTGGGATTTTTATCCTCCTCCTCTTAAAATCACTTGTGAGCTGAGCATTACAGGGAACTTTTATCTCCGACAATAGAGCAAAATGATCGGACATTAGGTCGTCAGTAATCCTGGATGTATGCCCGGTGTCATACAAATGAAAACCAATACATCGGTCGAGAATTCCTCCACATTTATGGGTGGGCTCATCATTACCTATCAGCTGTACAAAGTCATGACTGCTTAACAATCTCGAAAGTCTCGATCCATTTCTATTGGTGCGAACGGGATCACCGAGCTGAGTGTGGCGCGCGTTAAAGTCTCCAACCATAACGGTAGGTTCTGAGTAAATGCAGTCGGGCAACGCATCTATGTCAAATAGATTTGCTTGTGCATACAGATTAATCACATTAAGCGTCGAGGTTCCAATATAGATCTTAATTCCATGGAACTGTGTACCCTTACTTTGACCTTTATGAGGCAAAACTGTATGCGGCAAAGTCTTTTTGACATACATAACACAGGAGTTATGCGTTTGAAGCTTGTACGATATATAGGACAATATTTTAGGTACATGCTCACCCTTAGATAATCTGCAGTACTGTAGGCAAATTACATCAATATTATCGTTGGACACGTTCTCGCGCAGATCGGGTAATCGCTTCCTAAGTGAGGCAATGTTCCAACTCAGGAGGTGATCCCTTTATAATTCGTCACCTCAGCGTTATCCATTCTTAAACTGGGGATACGTTTTTATTTTTTCTATGTGTTCGTGTACTATTTTAAAGCTGAATAGAACTTCCTGTTTATTTTTCTCTGATAAGTTCTTATTTCCTATTAGTTCTTTTACTGATTTCCCACTGAATGATCTAGGGACAGCTTTTTTCAGTAAGCTTTCAGCTTCGTCCTTCGTCATCCCCTGCTCATTTTTTTGTGCGTTCCTTTTATCATTTATACCTATAATTTTTTTCAGTTCGTGATCTCGGATCTTTGTATTTCAATTATTTCTTTTAGTTGCTCAACGGTTTTTGTAAATTCACTCGTGCTTTTTTCGAGAGCAACTACAAATTTTTCTGACATGTCCTTGACCGTTTTATCAATCATTTCACTTATTTCACTACACATAACTGCAGGAGCACTATCAGTTTCTCCGGCCTGTTTTGCAGTGTCTTGGTTTGTGACTGCTGGTCCTTCGGCGTTATCACTGTTTTCAACTGGCCGAGCAGCCTGGCTGTGGCCTAATTTCGGCCATTTGTCGGCCTGATGCCCTCGGGATGAGATGCACCGCTCCGACGCACCTGGTGCCACGCATTACGCGAGGTACCTCACTTCGCGCGGCAGCCTGATGCGTTGTATTGGTGTGTGCGCGCAAGTGTAGTCGTTGTGGTCCCTTGCTCTCGATAGACGGTTTATTTGGGCAGTCTTGATGCCATGCTCGCACATCTTTTTTGTAGCAGTTTATGCATTGCTCGTGGATTTTTTCCCCCTTTTCAATTTTGTTGTTGCACTCTTGTGTGGGGTGCTTTCCTGCGCAGATGCCGCACCAGTAGGTTTTAGACCTGCACTTTTCAGCCACGTGCCCCCAACGTTGACATTTGTAGCAACGCCGTGCAGGCGGATTGTAGTAAGCAATCCGCAGTGGGCGGTAGGCCCCAGGAACCCAGATTTTTTCCGGGGGAGGCTCGGGTCCTGTCCATTCGGCCACCACTGCCTCTTTTCCCTTCAGGCGCTTGGGCCTCGCCAGGTGTTCATGGGCTTCTATTATGCTCACCTCTTGATGAACACTAAGCCCAAAAATGATTATGTCGACCCTTGGCGATTTGGCCTTGGGTGCTGTTGGTTCGTGGAGCTTGATTCCACCGTATTCCGTGTTCAGAAGATCTTTAATTACATCTTCTTTCCTTTCAACCATTATGTAGGTGTGTTCATCTCTCCTGAATATGATTTTGGTGCCATGATGCTGTTTCGTGGCATGCAACAGCCATCTGTATTTCGAGGCAACATCTGTGTCTTTCGGAAAGTCTAGCCTTACCCTCTGATCTTGAGGTATGTAGCCTTCCTCACATTTTGCCGGTCGTAAGGGCCGTCGGTTGTTGTTGCGAGTTTGTCCGTTTTCCAGTGGTCCGGCTTCAGCGTTCGATTTCTTTGGGTTCTTCTTCTTCTTGTTTTGCACAAGTGTGAATCCGTCGTCGTCAGTTTCGTCTTGAGGGGAATATCGTTCTCCTTTTCTTTCGGTTCTGCCTCGGTGTCGTTTGTGGATTTCTTCAATTTTCTTTTGCGGGTTTTCGCATTTCCCGTTAGGGTCGCCGTTGTTGCCGCAATCCATGGTGATGTCTTCGTTGCTGAGTGTTGCTGGCCTTTTACTTGTCAAGGGTTCGTTTTCCATTTCCATTCCTGGGTCGGTCGGGGCCTCAGACGCCGGTATGGCAGCACTAGCCATGACGTCAGATTTAACCCGGGGAGGGTATTCCCCGAATTGCCTCAGGGCATGCCTGGGTACGACAAGGTCAACACAGGTGAACGCTCAGGGTATGCTGTTGTTTTGGTTGTATTGCTATCCCTCTATTTGATTGGGATTGACCCTAGCGGTCACTCCCCGACCTCACTTTGTTGACAAGGGGCGTTATCAAACAGACGCTCCGGTCCAAAAACCAGCTCGCACGCTAAAGCTGTGATCAACTCCGGTGCGAATTTCACTCACTTTCTATCACTTTATCACTATAGAAATTGTAATCACCATGGCACTTATGTAGACAAAGCGTCACTCACTGGCTCACAATCTATCTGATAGATTCGTAAGATCTAATTGTCAGGATTATCAGGTCACCTAAGGTCAGGTCACTAGGTCACGAGAGAGGACAAAAACACGTCTGCTCTGTGAGATCGCTGGCTCTAAACTGCAGAGAGAGAGAGAGAGAGAGAGAGAGAGAGAGAGAGAGAGAGAGAGAGAGAGAGAGAGAAAAGCAGGTAAATAATTAGACAAATAGACAGATCGATCGATAAGTTACAGAAATCGCGGCCTGTGATTTCTAATGGAATTTCGCGGTTTTGAAGTTGCTTGCCTTGCTTGCCAACCACATCCGTTTTCTCGAGCAATCAAATCCAAGCAGACCACAAAACCAGAGACAAGGACTTATATTTTAATCTCTCTAATTATCTTCATTTTCGTCACTTCCTTTGTGTTGTTGTGAATTATGGAAGTATCGAGTGAAGTAACACACACACACACACACACACACACACACACACACACACACACACACACACATTCACTCACTCACTTACTCACGCACTAGTTAATATCTTATATACCCACAGATACTCACATACGTAACACATACATATATCACTATCGTAACCCTAATAATAATGATAAAAATCACAACTGATAATGATGATCCTGTTAATAAGAATTATGATAAAAATGAAGCATTATTAAACAAAGATACAACCAGACATCGTAAAATAAAAGCTTCAAAATACATAAGTCTATCACAAAGAGAAAAAGACCCATTTTCTTTGCTGAATCACCCTAGTGTCAGATCCTTTGATTTGATCCGAGATCTGTATGTGTGTGGATCGGATCCAGTTCTCCATTCCTATCTAATTAACTAGCCCACCCATAAGTCATTATAATCCTTTAGGGACTGTTGACATAATGCTGACAAGCCAATTCACTAATGAATGATCAATGAAGAGATAAATAGATATATGAAGAGATGAATAAATATATGTAGATAGACAGACAGACAGATAGATAAACAGGTGTAAATAGATTAACAGATATATCTAAATGAATCACTAAATTTAGCATAATACATACTCTCCACAAGGTTAAAAGCAATGAATAAATAAAAGATTAGATAAAATCCAAACTAAACCAACCAGATTATTTTCCCCTAAAAAGCAAACATATTTCAAATTCCTTGTTGTCTCGAATGTCTATTCAACAACGTTCGAATCGCTGGCGCAAACGAGTCGATAAAAATTTCCCGCCAAAAGTCCGAACACTTTGTTGAACCCGAACCGAAGCCGAGATAACGACACAACGAATCTATTTAGAAGGATTAGCTGGCGGCGATGCGAAACGACAACTTTTCTTATCAAGATTGATAGCGGGAGGCGAGGAGGAAAATGTCCTTGTCTTTTGAACACTGAGATAACGTTTATTGTCGAGGAGGGGGGGAGGGGAGGAGGGAGGAAGGGAGGAAGGAGAGGGAAGGAGGTAGATGGAATGGGGGGGGAGGGGTAGGGGGTAAGGGGTGTTGTAATAGTGTTTTGACGGTGTTGATTTAACTTTAGGTTGTGTGTTATTTTTTTCTTAAAACGTTGTTTAGATGATAGATTACTAGACAGACATACATACAGTGTGTGCGTGTGTGTGTGTGCGTATACAAATATATAATGTATATATCTAAATCCACCAGCATATATCAGTACACACTACAAAATCAATAGCAAGACCAGAAAGCACAGTACTCTCGCAGCGAAGAGTTATCAACATTTACAAACACGTTAGCGGGTTTACGCTATAAAACCTACCCTTTCGACAATGTTTGTGTAATAAAAGTCAAGCTCAAAAAAGCGCTTATCACTGTGCTATTAATACCACCAGGTCTTACACGGACACTCCCAGTCTCTCTGGCGATAGGAGGTGTGACACAGGTGACACTCTGTGTGTACCATGACACCCAACACCCTTCAACAATGTGTCAATACACGTGACCTGGCTGTCTGTTAAATGAGAATTGGCAACTCGTCACTGGATGGATACCTTTTTTTGTAGAAGCAAGTTTTCCAATATGTTGTCTTGTCAATTATTCGTATATGTTCTTATGCTTTTATATGTTTATTTGTTTATTTGTTGTTTAATTTATTGATTAAAAATATGATAGCAACTATAGTCATGTATTCATCTGTCCGGTTATATATATATCTGTTTCTTTATTTGTTTATTTATATCTTCGTAACATAAAAGATAAAAACGGTGATAAAAGCAGAGTGAGAGAGAGAGAGAGAGAGAGAGAGAGAGAGAGAGAGAGAGAGAAAGAGGCAGGCAGACAGAGACACACAGATACCGAGAGAAACAAAAGAACAAAAACAAAAAAACAAAGAAGAAACAAGGGGACAGCATAACGAAAGAAATGAATCTCAAGTTCTCAAGATAAGAGTGAGGGGAAAGATAGAGGGGAAGCAAAGAGGCAAGAAACCACTACGAGGGGAGAAACCGCCTGTTTTTTTTTTTTCTTTTCTTTTCTTTCTTTCTTTTTTCTTTATTTTTTTTTTTTTTATTGGGGGTGGTGGGGATACAACAATATCTCATAATCCTTTTACACGACGAATCCCAGCTGACGAAAGAGCCGAGTCGTGGTCAAATTTTCATAAATATTAATTCGACCGAGAAAGGCAAGAAAAGATTAGTAGTAATTGGCTTTAGTTCTTAAAGAAAAAAAAAATAAAAAGAAAAAAATAAGAGAGAGAGAGAGAGAGAGAGAGAGAGAGAGAGAGAGAGAGAGAGAGAATATTAGTAATAATGAAAATAAAAATAAAGAAATGAAATAGAAAGGAAAATGACAAAGAAAAAAATATATATTTTCCTCTTTCCCAGTAACAAACATCTAAATACTCAACGGGAAGGAGATGTTTTGCAATTATTTGATATGACCTTATTAGAGGACACATTGCAGATCCGTTAGATGCAATTGCATGCATGGTTGTGAGGGGAAAGTTGGTGTGCGTGTGTGTTTAGGATTGAGGGGGGGTGTATGATTATGTCAGTCTTTCCCTGTCTGTCTGCCTATCGTCTCTCTCTCTCTCTCTCTCTCTCTCTCTCTCTCTCTCTCTCTCTCTCTCTCTCTCCCTCTCCCTCTCTCCTCTCTCTCTCTCCTCTCTCTCTCCCCTCTCTCTTTCCCCCCCCCCCCCTCTCTCTCTCTCTTTCTTTATCTCTCTCTCTCTCTCTCTCTCTCTCTCTCTCTCTCTCTCTCTCTCTCTCTCTCTCTCTCTCTCTCTCTCTCTCTCTCTCCCTCTCTCTCTCTCTATCTCTCTCTCGCTTTCACCCTCGCCGTATATCTCTCTTTCTCTTTCACTCAGTGCAACCACAAGCGAATTAAATAGTCTAGCATGGCATTAACACTCTAACGCTACATCTCTGTTCACACTGAGTATGGTATCGCGGACGAGGGAAATTCTTGTGGGGAGAGAGGGGTAGGCTAGGGGGCGGCGAGGAGGGGAGGGGAGGGGAGGGGAGGGGAGGGGAGGGGAGGGAAGGGAAGGGAAGGGAAGGGAAGGGAAGGGGAGGGGAGGGGAGGGGAGGGGAGGAGAGGGGAGGGGGATAGAAGGGTTGGAGGGGAGGGGAGGGGGATAGAAGGGTTGGAGGGGATGGCGATAGAAGGGTTGGAGGGGAGGGGAGGAGGGTAAGGGAGGGGAGGAGAGGGGTTGGAGGGGAGGGGAGGGGGTAGAAGGGTCGGAGGGTTAGGCTAGGAGAGGGAGGGTTAGATGAGATGGTGGCCAGGGGGAAGGGATAGAGGCTAGGCTAGGGAGTGGGGAGAGGGATAGGGAAAAATGGAGGACAGGTTGGAGGGTAAGGGGTGAGGGGGGGTAGAGGGATCAGAGGGAAGGCAAGTGGGTGGGGCATAGAAGGTAGGCCACGAGAAGGGCGGGGGAGGGGGGGGGGTTGTTAGAGGGTAGGCTGAAGGAAAGGGCATAGAAAAGAGGGAGGATATGCTGTAGGGAGGGTAGGTTGGCAGGTGGGAGAGGGGAGTTTTGAAGTGTTAGAGGGCATAGAAGACATGGAGGGGGAGGGCATAGCAGAGATGGAGGGTAGGCTGAAGGGAGGGGCATAGCAGAGATGGAGGGGAGGCTGAGGGAAGGGGCATAGAAGGCATAGAGGGTAGGTTAAGAGAAGGGGCATAGAAGAGCTGGAAGATAAGCTGAGAGGAGGGGCATAGGAGAGTCCCTTAAGACAATGTGAATCTCAAAGGAGTTTTTCAAGACGGGAAAACTGGGCAATGCAATAAGGGACACGAGGGCGGTAAGACACTCTTATTATCCATCTCGGGTTCGCATGGACACGGATGGATAAGCACCATAGCACGAATATTCAATTAGGGGAAAAGCACGAATGTGTGGTAATATTATGCATGATCTTGCATGGGAGAACGTCGTATAACGCATAACGTCATGAGGTCGCATATATAACTATGTCTGTCTGTCTGTCTCTGTCTCTGTCTCTGTCTCTGTCTATTTTCTCAGTTCTATCTTTCTGGCTATAGATATATCTATTGTATCTCTGTGCGCATGAGTGTGTCTACATGTGCACTCATACTTTTCATACTATGCTTGTCTCTCCGTCTCTCTCTCTCTCTCTCTCTCTCTCTCTCTCTCTCTCTCTCTCTCTCTCTCTCTCTCTCTCTCTCTCTCTCTCTCTCTCTCTCCCTCTCATTCTCTCTCTATCCCTTTATCTATATATATCTTTCTCTCCCTGTCTTATCCCTTCCACGCCAATCCCCCCCTCCCCTCCCCCCTATTTCTCACGCCCGTCCCTCTCCTCCCCCCACCCCCGCTTCCCCAAATCACGCAATTTCTCCCTTCAATTCCCAATCGTCTCTCACGCTCTTCTTTCGAAAGACAAGTTGCCAAAGCTGTTATTTTTTCTGCCTCGTTTCACAAGTTCCCACAATCCTATTTCATCCTGAGTCGTTAACGTGTGTGTGATAGGTGTAATTGGGGTTTTAGACTATGCTTATTTATTGGTGTTGGTAGCTTTGTTGTCATCGTATACTGTGGGAAGGAGAGGGGAGAGGAGGGGGAGGGGAGGGGAGGGGGAGGGGGAGGAGGGGTAGGGGGAGGGGACGGGAGGGGATTCTTGTATAAGGGGAGGGGGAAAGGGAGGGATTCTTGTGTAGGGGGGAGGGGAGGGGAAGGGAGGGGGGATTCTTGTATAGGGGAGGGGGTAGTTGTATTTTCGATTTTTCTTTATGTTTGGTATTTTTGTTTTGTTTTGTTATTATTGTTATGTTAGGTTTTGTGGCGAGGAATATGTTTTGTGATTTGTTAGGTTTTGATGTTATTTTTATTGTTGATGATGATGCTTCTAGAGGGGAGTATGATCGGTAGGAAATATAATCGGTTATATTATCCTGTATTTTTTCCCTCTTTCCCTCACCCATTCCCCACCCTCTCGTCCCCTATCTTTGTTTCATTTATTTACCCCCCCCCCCTCTCTCTCTCTTCTCTCTCTCTTCTCTCTCTCTTTCCTTCACCCTCACACACACTTCCTTCCTTCCTCTACCTTTCTGAATGTGGATACGATTAAGTAAACTCGTCCCTCTGAAATCCACACCCGCATAGAGGCACTTGATATATGGCCGCACACCCCACCAGGTGGATTTCTCTTTTCGAATTTGTGTATCATATTTCGTGTCTCTATCCTATTTCTGTATTTCTTTTTTTTCTTTTTTTTTCTTGCGCTAGATTGTGTGTATGTTTGTTTTTGTTTTATTGTTTTATGGATGGGAAATTAGATTCAGTGAAATATAATGAATGAGTAAAACGTGGGCTGTTTTGGTTAATATTGTTATGTAACTTCCGATATTTTTAAGAGATTGGGCGAAAAAACAACACATCTCTGTTTTTCTTTTCCACGAACGATAAAAGTAAGAACCCTCAAAAAAATTGTGGATATTGCATCTCAGCAAACAAAAGTCGCGGCGGTTTTAAAACAGTGCGTCATCTCGACAAACTGTGCTGTTTAATTTCGGCGACAACAACACTGTTTGTAACTTCGCCGCACACACACAATGTTAAACAAAACTCGTACTTCGTAAACACTCACAAATCTGGCGTTTTTATTTTTTTTTATGTTGTTTCTGTATTTGGTTTCTTCATGAGGTTTCTTTATGTGGGGTTCTCTATGTGGTTTCTGCTTTGTGTTGACTCTTCGCTTGACCTCAAAGATTTATGTGTATTTGGTCTTCTGTTCCTATGCTGGTTCGGTATTATTTCTTTCTTTGTTGGACTGTTCTTCTTGCTCCTCTTCTATAACTTCGTCACCATCTTCTCTCTCTCTCTTCCTTCTCCTTTCACTTCGTTTTCTTGTCCTCCTCTTCTTCCTCCTCCTTCTCCTTTCCCTTCTACTTGTCATACTGTGCCGCTTTCTCTTCATTATCATCATTTACATGTCTCTCTTTCTTTCTCTCTCTCTCTCTCACTTATACACACTCTCTCTCTCACACACACACACTCACTCTCTCTCTCTCTCACACACACACAGTCACACTCTCTCTCTCTCTCTCTCTCTCTCTCTCTCTCTCTCTCTCTCTCTCTCTCTCTCTCTCTCTCTCCCTCTGTCTCCCCCCCTCTCTCTCTCTCTCTGTCTCCCTCTCTCTATCTCTCTCTATCTCTCTCACTCTCTCTCTCTCTCTTCCACCCCAACCCTCTCTCCCTCTCTCTCACTCACTCTCTCTCTCACATTCTCTCTCACTCTCTCTTCCACCCGAACCCTCTCTCTCCCTTTCTCTTTCTCTCTCCACACAAACACTTTTATGTATATGCATATCCGTTTCTCTCTTGCTCTTTCCCTCACTCAGCATCCTGACGCAGCATCATATCTCAGCCTTCTCAGTCGATCTTCATCTCAGAGAGATAAACAACTTTAACTTTCTCTCTTTCTCTTTTTTTCTTTCTTCATCTTCTCCTTGTTCTACTTCGTCTTCTACTACTTCTGCTTCGTTTTCTTCTTATTTTCTTTTCTTCTCCTTCCTCCGTCCCTTCTTCTTCCTCTTATTCCCCTTCTTCTTTTTGGTATTAGTATGCCTTTTCTGTTTTTTTTTTCTTTTCTTTCTCCTTTTCTTCCTCCTCTTCTTTTTCTTTATCTTCTTCTTTTCTCTTTTTAATATCAATATTTCTTTTCTTCTTTTTTCTGCTTCTTCTTTCCTTCTTCCTTTTCCTCCTTCTCTTCTTCTTCTTTTTAACATCAATATTCCTTTTCTTCTTCTTTTTCCTCTTCATCCTCATTCTTCCCCCTCACCCCCCCACCCCCCTCACCCCCCACCCCTCCCTCTCTCTCTCTCTTCATTGCCAGAGGCGCATAATTACCGTGTCTCCAGCGCAGTTGAATGATAATTGTAATTAACATGATTATAATAAGCAAAGTATAACGTCGAACAGCGATCGTTTCGAGACGTAATAACTTCCTTTGGGTTCGTTTTATGTGCGATTGTTGGCGGTAGGGGGGAGAGGGGAGGGGGGAGGGGGGAGGGGGAGGGGGAGGCGAGGGGGAAGAGGGTAGGGGTAGGGGGAGGGGAGGATGGGGTTTGATAGGGTTTGGAGGGGTGTGCTGGGGGGGGCGGAGGGTAGAGTGTAGGCTAGGGGGAAGGGGAGGGGAGGGGAGGGGGTAGTAGGGATGGGAGGTATGTTGGGGGTATGGGTGAGAAGGGGTGGTTGAGGTGGGGGAGGGGGGTGGACTGAATGAAAATGGGGGAGGGGGAAGGAGGACGGAAGAGGGTGAAGGAATAATGAAGAAGGGATAAGAGTGGAGGGAAAAGAGAGAGAAAAGGGGAGAGAAGAAAGGGAAATAAGGAAGAGGGGAGATAGAGAAACAGAAGAAGTAAATTAGTAGGAGATATAGAGGAAAGAGTGAGGGGGGGTAAGAAAGTCCTTAATAAGATAAAGGGAGGGAGGGGGGTTAGGGAGAAAGGAATGGGGAAGAGGTAAGGTAAGAGTCTAAAACAGTGAGGGGTAGAGAGGAAAGACGGGGAGGAGGGGGGGGGTCGAGAGGAAAGACGGGGAGGGGGGAGGGGATCGAGAGGAAGGACAGGGGGGGTAAGGGGATAATAAGGGTTGAGCGTGGGGGGTCGAACGGATGCAATAGAGAGAAACGAAAGAGGTGAAAAGACCTCCCTGTTGTCTTGCTAGTAATCTTACGTGATTGTTACCTCAGGCTATTATGGGGTGGTCGGGGGGTGGTGGAGGGAGGGGGGGGGGGTGAGGGGTCGTTGTTGTTGTTGTTTTTGTCCTGTGTGTTTATTGGGTGTTTTTCCTCTTTTAATCGTACGGCGTTGCGAATTTATACTTTTTGTCGGTCTGTCTGTCTTCCTGTTTTGAAACTGGGGCTTACTCGATGTCAGAGATTTATCGGATTGTCTTTTATTCTTGTTGTTTTGCTTAGTTGAACTGAAGATCATATAGATTGGAAACTTTTATTGTATAAAGTTTGATTAGATTTTTTTTTTTTTTTTTACTTATGCAAATTTGGTGATGATTCTCGCTCGTTTTGTATATAAATGTATATGCGTTTGTTTACGCACACTTGTTTATGTACATGTTTATGTGTGCACGTGTACATAGGTGCTGATACATACATATGTGCGTATGTTTGTGTGCGCGACTAGATATGTGTATGTCTATATGTTATATGTTATATGTTATAGATCTGCGTACGTGTATCTATGCACGGTTCAATATGTACGTGTATCTGAGTGTGTGTGTGTGTGTGTGTGTGTGTTATATTCTCGTATCTCCTCTCTCTCAGTCGCCGCCCCCATGACTCTCTCGTCGCCTAAGTGAATGATTGGGTGTCATGGGTATAATCTTTCCCTCCGTCAGAAATAGTAGCCTGTATTCTATCGTGTGGGCGGGGTGATACGGGTAACATATGAGCGGACAAGGGTGGCAGTCATGCTGTCTAGAGTGGGATGACTGAGTGTGTGCTAGGGTATGGTGTAGCTGGGTATGTAATATATGGTGTGTATGATATTATCTTCGTGGAATTCAGAAGAAGAAAAAAAAATTGGTGAGCGTGCGTGTGTGAAATGTGGTGTGCGTGGACCGTAGAGTTACAGGCCATTAAAAACCAAAAACAAAAGTGTGGCATTTTCTTCATGTTTTTTTATCTATTTCCTGACAGGTCCTCTCACGGAAGTACGGGCGGTGGAAGGTGGGCGTGTACTGCTGCCATGCGACTTAGACCCGCCCACTCCTGGGGACACCACACTCCTTGTCCTCTTCTTTAGATTTGACTCCGTTTTCCCCATATACAGGTATGAGGGCGCGTATATGTTTGAGTACATACATACTCGTATAGAGCTGTTGAGTTCGTTTACATTCACACTCTTGTAGACAGGTACAAGCCCGCCCTTTTATGGTTATACTTGTTCCTAATGACAGTCATCTATACTACTTTATGCTAACGGCCATCGATTCTAAGTAAAGACTAATTCTATCTAAGTAAAGCCTACTTTTAACAACTACTGAAAGTAATGGAGGAAATGCCAACTGATTTAACTCCCTCTACCAATTACATAATTACCTTCGAAGTTACCAATTGACGAAAGAAAAATTAAGTCACATTAACATACCTTAAAAATGGGTCACTTTACCATACGAATAGTCACCTTATTAATCACCCTGTTTATTAATGTTAATAACTTCAATTAACTTTAATTACGACTTCCACACGCATAACTAAAACATCAAGATAATGATTGTTCCTAATTGTTGTTTTTATTCTCCGTACACAAACTGATTGTAGGAGATATTAGACTCATTAAAACAACAGCCAACGAGGAAAAAAAAAGGCGGGAAAGTTCTTCACCTGTGCTTGTTATGCATGACATTAGCTGATCAATACTCTCTCTCTGTGGCTTTCTCTCTTTGTTTTTTTTTCGTTTTTATTTTCAATTTCTCACTGTGGCTTTCTCTTTGTTTTTGTTTTTTTCTTTTTTTCTTTTCTATTTCTTCTTGATGTATTTTCTTTCTTCTATTATTGTAATTGTATGTTTATGATGATGGTGAGAGTAATGTTTATACGATGGTGATGATGATGATAGTGTTGATAGTAATGTTATTATGATGATGGTATTGTTCATAATTGCTATGATGTTAATGATGATCATGGCGACAATGATGATGATAATGATAACAGTATTATGATACTACTAATATTAAGAGTTATAGGCTGTTATTACTATTCCTTGTACTAATACTAGAAATAGAAATGATGATATTAGCAATAGTAATAATTATTATTATTGTCATCATCATTAATATCAATACTATTATTATTTAAGCTATTATTGTTATGGTAATGATAATGATAATGATGATGATTATTGTCGTCATTACTACCAGTACTATTATCATTATAATATCATTACTATCTTCATTGTTATTATCATTATTATCATCATTATTATTATTATTATATATATATTATCATCAACGTTCTCCTCACTAACATCATCACCCTTATCATCACCACAACAAACAAACAAAAATCTTCCCTAAAAAAAATAATAACAAACACATCCCCCCCCCCCATAGCCTAGACGCCCGAGGACTAGCCTTGTTGCAGGGGAAGCAACAAGCCTCGAAGCCCTTCCAGCAGCGAGCCTACCTCAAGGTCAGCCGAGGTCAACAAGGGTTACTCCTCGAGAAGGTGCACTCGGAAGACAAGGGCGAGTACAGGTGTCGAGTGGACTTCCGAGGGTCACCTACTCGGAACTCGAGGGTGATGCTCAACGTGATGGGTGAGTGTGAGTGGGCGTGATGGGGCGTGAAGGGGCGTGAGGGGGTCTGTAGTCTGGTTTTCTGGGTTGTGGTCTGTTTTTTTTTTTTTTTTTTTTTTTTTTTTGGGGGGGGGGGGGGGGGGGGGGGGGGGGGGGGGGGGGGTTGTTTGTGTGTGTTTTTTGTTTATTTTGTTTTGAGTTTATTTGTTTTGTGCTTTGTGTTTTGTTTTATGTATTTGTTTCATGGCTTTGTTGATTCGTTTTATTGTTTTTATTATTGGGTTCTTATTTGCTAGTTTTATTGTTTATTTGTTGCGTGGTTATATTTTATTGTAATTATTTGAGACAATCAAAACTCCCAAAGCCATAAGACTCTAAAATTCTATTAAAAAAAAACGAAATAAGGAGTAAAAGGCTTAAGAGTAATAATTTAAGAAGTAATTAAACCAAAATGTCAAAGAAAAAAAAAATCTCACAAATATCAAAATAAAAATAACTTCATTACTTCAACCAATGTGTCATAACTCGAACTTGAACTTGACTTGAACTAAATATTAAACACGAACTAATATTGTGAAATGTAAATTAAATTATAACTAGCATTTCTTTTTCCTTTTCCAGTGCCTCCTCGATCTATGACTATCACCAGTGACCTTGACCCAGGACGGGAGGTCAAGACGGTAGCTGGTCCTTATACCGAAGGAGTGGAGGTGACTCTCGCGTGTCAGGTCAGAGGAGGTCAGTTCATCATGTGTGCTTTGTTTATTTTTTATGTAAGAGAGATGTTTTTTCGTACAAAATTTCAAATTCAGCAACGAAGGTGAAATGAACATTAGAAAATATTATTTTATTAAATTTTGTTAAATGTTATTATTTTATTTTTTATATTATTTCTCGGGTATACATTGACAGAAATGTTTGGATGGAGTTTTATGAAGATAAAACTTATAAACAAATATATACTAATGGATATATCAAGCCAAAAAGATTAGAATAAACTATGAAAGATAAAAAAGCGAGTTTTTTTTCTGTTTCAAACTACCAACTAAAACCAAAAGATCATAAAAAGAGTTTAACAAAACAAACAAACCAAAAATAAAGAACAAGAAAAGTATAACAAGATAATCAATCAGAAAACACCACGAAAATGATAACAACAACGAAGAAAAACGAAACAAAAAGACAAACCAAAAGAAAAAGAAGATGAAACACAACAATTGAAAGGAATAATAAAATCATAACGTTTCGATTTTGACAATTTTCCTCCTCAGACGATAGCCCTCCCCCCTCCCTCCCTTCCCCACCCCCCAAAAAAAGGTCTTATCATCTGATTGTAGTCCTTTCATGTTGTATTTTGTTTGTTTTTATCTTTCTTTGTTTCTTGGTCATTCCGTTATTTTCGTTATTATTATTATTATTATTATTATTATTATTATATTATTATATAATCTTTAATTTTTGATTGGTAATTAGATTGTTATGTTATGTTTTGATGTTATTGTTATTTCTTATTTGTTTATTTCTTGCTTAAAATATATTTTTTGTGTTGTTTGTTAGTAAATCATAACTTAACCCCCCCATTTAATATATCTTCATGCATACACGCTATGTGCTCAAACCGTTAATCCACAAGTTAGGCAACCGTGTTTACTGAGATATCGTGCATGGCTTGCCTCGCGTAAGCAATATTGCAGACATCGTTGCTAATACTACCCAGGTGTTCGATCGGGATTTCGTCTTGTTGTGTCGTCTCAGGGCATAACGAGCCATGTTGCAGTGTTGAATTATTGCCTCCCTAAGATGATTTTTTTTAAATCGTGGCAGAACTGCTAGATACTGGATAGATAGATAGATAGATAGATAGATAGATAGATAGATAGATAGATAGATAGATAGATAAATAGATAGATAGATAGATAGATAGATAGATAGATAGATAGATAGATAGATAGATAGATAGATAGATTTATTGATAGACTGATAGATTGATAGATAGATAGATAGATAGATAGATAGATGGATTGATAGATAGATAGATTTATTGATAGACTGATAGATTGATAGATAGATAGATTGATAGATTGCTTGATAGATAGATAGATAGAGAGATAGATAGATAGATTGATAGATAGATAGATAGATTGATAGATTGCTTGATAGATAGATAGATAGAGAGATAGATAGATAGATTGATAGATAGATAGATTGATTGAGAGATAGATAGATAGATAGATAGATCGATAGATAGATAAATAAATGGATAGGTAGGAAACAAATAGATATATCAAGAGATAGATAGATATTGGTAGAGATAGGTAGATCGATAAAAATAGATAGATAGATATACATAGATGAGTAGATTGAGATATAAAGATATAGATAGATAGATATCGATATATACTGATGTACAGTATATTACATAATACTTTAGATTTGGTGTTGCCACTAATATAGCATATATATAGATATATAGATGTTATCTCAAATATATAACAACAATTTGGCTATTTCTCGTTTCCCAGGTGACCCCCGACCTAAGGTGACCTGGTGGCACGAGTGGTCACTGCTGGACAACACGAGCGAGGTCAATACAAGCCATGTCGTCAAAAATATGTTGACGCTCCCCCCGCTGACACGAGCTGATCTCAACAAGACACTGACATGCCAAGCCACCAATTCCGAGCTCATAATACCCATGTCAGCTTCGGTGGTGGTTGACATGCATTGTAAGTACTTGGGGTGGGGAGAGGGGGAGGGGGAGGGGGATGTGTGTGTGTGTGTGTGTGTGTATGTGTGTGTGTGTGTGTGTGTGTGTGTGTGTGCATTCGGTGCCTGTTTTTTTTTTTTGTTTTTTTTTTTGAGGGGGGTGGGGGGGGGGGGGTTAGGGGGTTGGTGTGTGATATCATTGTTATATTTTGTTGATGTATTGTGAGAACGGTGAGGGGGTTTAAGTGTGGTGAAGGGTGTAAGAGTACGTGTTCGTGGTTGTGGATGTGGTTGTGTGTGTGTGTGTGTTTGTGTATGTGTGTATGTGTATATGTATGTGCATGTGTGTGTGTTTACTGTTGCCATATCCACATCAATATGCATAACTAATTTGATCAATCCCTTTTGCACGCCTAAAATCAGACAACCACAACACGTAAGTATATAATTTGTATTTAAACGCTTATGCTAAAAATATTGTTAGATCACAATAATAAACTTTTCCAAATATCTCACAGAGATGATGTCATAATATCAAAACTGTGATTGTTGCATTTTTTTTGTAATTGTAATTGAAATTATTGAAGACGAATAATTGTGCTTTAGCTTCTATCTCTTTCTCTCTTTCTATTATTCTATTCTATTTTGTTGTCCTTTTTTATCCAAATTTTGTTTTCTTTCTTCTTGTCTCTTATTCTTGCAATATGTTTTATCTCGTTTCTTTCTTTCAATGTTGCATGCTTTTCGATGTGCAATGTTTCATGTGTTTATTTTTCTATTACGTCTCTGTGCGCATCCAGTTTAGATTTTTTTTTTCAGGAGTTCAGTTATTTTGATATTTCACTTTGATTTCTTTTTTCGTTTATCTTTGTTTCTTTGCTTCTCTCTCTCTCTCTCTCTCTCTCTCTCTCTCTCTCTCTCTCTCTCTCTCTCTCTCTCTCTCTCTCTCTCTCTATCTATCTATCTATCTATCTATCTATCTATCTCTCTATCTATCTATCTATCTATCTATTTCTCTCTCTCTCTCTCTCTCTCTCTCTCTCTCTCTCTCTCTCTCTCTCTCTCTCTCTCTCTCTCTCTCTCTCTCTCTCTCTCTCTCTCTCTCTCTCTCTTTGTCCTTCACTTTCCCCTTCTCCTTTACATTCTTCTTCTCCCTCTCCCTCTCTCTCCTCACACCCCTCTGTGTGTAAGTGTGAGTGAGAACATGCATGTGTACGTGTAACCAGGCGCTACCACACTAGTGTACACCACTTACCCCCCCCCCCTTTTTATCTCCCCCACCCCCCACCGAAGATCCGCCGAGGTCCGTGAAGCTTCTAGAAGAATCCGAGGAAGAGTTGACCTTATCTGAGGGAAGGTCACGACCCATCGTGTGCGAAGCCAAGGGGTCACGACCTCCCGCCCGTCTCTTGTGGCTCTCCGACGGACAGCAGATTCCGACGCAGCTCTTGGTGAGTGTTACGTAAGGGCGAAAATTGATTGAACGGGTGGGTGGGTGGGTTGATGGGTGGGTGGGGGGGTGGGGGGGAGTTTACTGAATAGGGAAAGAAAGTCGTAAGTAGGAGAGGGGGGGGGGAGACTGAATGGGGGGGGGGGAATTCGTGAGTTGGAGGAGGGGGGGGGGTGATTGAGTAGGGGAAGAAATTCGTAAGTAGGGGGGGGGGGAGGCTGAATAGGGGAAGAAATTCGTAAGTAAGTGGGTGCGAAAATTGACTATATGGGGGGGGGGGGGAAATAAGTGATTTGTAATTGATGAAAATAGGAATAAAGTGTAAAAAGATGTATGATCGGTAGGCATATTAAGTAAGTGGGAAAAGTACCGTAGAAATTCGCACAAAAAAAAATCAAGACGAAAAAATCAGGAATTAAAGTGTGACGAAAGAACGAAGAGAAAGGGATAATAACTAAAGAAATAGGATAAAAAAAAAACAAAAAAATGAGATAGAATATTCATAAGGAGAAGAGTCTAACAGAGGAAACAACATTGAGTAGAATAGGACTAGTAACTATAGTAAGCAAAGGTCACAAAAGTTCACCAAATTCCAATGTACGTAAAATGAATGAATAATTTACACGCAATCATGAAAATAAAACAGCTTATCTGAACACAGGGTAGTGTAACCATGTGATTTTTATTGATTTCATATTCACTCTTTAATTAACTGATTTGTAGAAAAAAAGGTAATTGCTGGAGTGCTCTATTGTTATTTAATGATACAGAATAGGAGGATAATTTGTTGAGAACCTTTCTTTTAATTAGTGGTGCAACATATTAAGATAATTAATGGAGGATTTTCTTGTTATTTAAATGATACAAATTATGAATATGATTACTGGAGGACTTTTTTTTGTTAATTAATGAAACAAAATACCAAGATAATTATAGTGGAGGAGTATATTATTAATCGATAATACAAAATACAAAGATAATTATAGTGGAGGACTTTCTTGTTAATTAATGATACAACATATAAAGATAATTAGTAGAGGACTTTTCTGTTAATTAATGATCTTTTTCTCCCCCTGACGTCTGGGTTAAAGTTACAACCCGCAGATGGTTTAGTAGTTGTTATGATGCAGAGGATTGTGCACATTGTATAGTGAGGAAAGTGTGATGGAGAGAGAAGAAAAATGATGAGAGAGTTATGATGGAAATTGTGGTGAAGACTGTGATGTTATATTGTGTTATGTTATGGTGCGTTAGAAGTGAGTGAAGAAAATATAAAAGTTTGAAAGATCGATAACGATAATGATAATGAAGATAATGATGGTAATGATAGTGATAATGATGAGAATAATGATGAATAAGTATAATAATGATGGAAATGGTAATGATGATGTTAATAACAATAAGGATAATAACAATTAAAAATGATAATGATAAAAAAAAAATATATAAATAATAATAATAATAATTAATAATACAAAGATAAAATGATAATGATATTAAACTAATGATAGTGATACTCAACCCAAATTTAATAATTCATTCCTCCCACGAGAATGCAGAATATATCCACGAACCTTCGTTCTGTATTGTTATATATTTTTTTCCCAGTTCGGTGAGTCACTTATGCTAAGGAGAAGGATGAGTCATGAGTCAATGGCAGCGAGGAGGAGAGGATATGAGGGAGGAGGGGGAGGAGGAGGAGGAGGAGGAAAGGAGGAGGAGGAGGAGGAGGAGGAGGAGGAGGAGAGGATATGAGGGGGGAGGAGGAGGAGGAGGAGGAGGAGGAGGAGGAGGAGGAGGAGGGGGTAGGAGGAGGAGAGGAGGAGGAGGGGGAGGGGAGGGAGAGGGAGAGGATGTCAGAAGAATATGTTTATCTATATATCAAATTATTTTTTAAGCATTCTCAAGGTCGGGATGTCTGTTTCTGTGATTATTTGTTGTTATGGAGTCAATCCCTTCTTTTATCTGTCTTTTATCTCTCTCTCTCTTTCTCTCACTCTCTCTCTCTCTCTCTCTCTCTCTCTCTCTCTCTCTCTCTCTCTCTCTCTCTCTCTCTCTCTCTCTCTCTCTCTCTCTCTCTCTTTCTCTCTATCTCCCTCTCCTTTCCCTCTCCCTCTCCCTCCCCTTCTCCCTCCCTCTCCTTCTCCCTCCCCTCTCCCATCCTCCCCTTCTCCCTTCCTACCTTCCTCCTCTCCCTCTCCTTTCCCTCTCCCTCTCCCTCCCCTTCTCCCTTCATACCCTTCCCTCTCACCCTCTCCCTTCCCTCTCCCACCCTTCCCTTCTCCCTTCATACCCTTCCCCCTCTCCATACCCTTTCCCTCTCGTTCTCCCTTCCCCTCTCCCTCTCCCTTCCCTTCTCCCTTCCCCTCTCCCTCTCCCTTCCCTTCTCCCTTCCTCTCTTCTCCCTTCATACCCTTCCCCCTCTCCCTCCCTCCCCTCCAAAAATTCGGATAAATGATAAATTTTGAAAAATAGACGAATGGCAATGAAAAATGAAAGATATATAAATAAAAAAAACGATCATATAGCACATCTTTCACTCAATTACCGGAATCATTGCAGTACGAATAGGCAATAAAGCGATAGGAATTTTAAGATTAAATTCCTGTCTCGTACTTTTTTTCTTTTTTTTTGTCCATTTTCATCTTCAATATGAATGTACTGAATGCCTGGGTAAGGGTGTGTTCGTGTGTTTGTGTGTGTTTGTGTGTGTTTATGTTTGTGTGGGTTTGAGTTGCTGTGTATTTGTGTGGGTTTGTTTGTGTGTTTGTGTTGGTGTGTGTGTGTTTGTGTGGGTTTGTTTGTGTGTGTGTGTGTATTTGTGTGGGTTTGTTTGTGTGTTTGTGTGGGTTTGTTTGTGTGTGTGTGTGTGTGTGTTTGTGTGTCTGTTTTGTGTGTGTGTGTGTTTGATTTGCGCATGTGTGTTTGGGTGTGTGTGTGTTTGTGTATATATCTGTTTGTTTTGTGTGTATGTATGTGTGCGAATTTGTGCCTATCTCTGTACACGTGGTTTTATGGGTATTCCTGTTTGAGCGTATATTTATGTTTGTGCGTATGTCTGTCTGTCTGTGTTCGCAAATGACCCAGTGCATTCACATGCCGGCTGTTTTTACACATACATAATTTTTATCACATGTTCTCATATCCTGGTTAAGAGACAGACAGAAAAAAAACGAAGGAAAGATATAGATAGATAGATAAAAAAAAAGATGGACATATAACAAGCAGACATCACAACAGCATAACATCATTTTTAATGACATATAATAACATATCATTTTTATCACATGTTCTCAAATCCTGGTTAAGAGACAGACAAAAACGAAGGAAACATATATATAGATAGATACAAAAAAAAAGAAAAAATAGATAGATGGACATATAACAAGCAGACATCACAACAGGAGAAATAACAGGAAATCATATAACATGCTGACATCACAACAGAAGAAATAACAGGAAATCATATAACATGCTGACATCACAACAGAAGAAATAACAGGAAAATCATATATAACAAACAGACATCACAACAGGTGAAATAACAGGGAAATCATATAGCACGCTGACATCACAACAGAGGAAATAACAGGAAAATCATATATAACAAACAGACATCACAACAGGAGAAATAACAGGAAGAAATAACAGGGAAATCATATAGCACGCTGACATCACAACAGAAGAAATAACAGGAAAATCATATATAACAAACAGACATCACATCAGGAGAAATAACAGGAAGAAATAACAGGGAAATCATATAGCACGCTGACATCTCAACAGAAGAAATAACAGGAAAATCATATATAACAAACAGACATCACAACAGGAGAAATAACAGGAAGAAATAACAGGGAAATCAACAGAAGGGAAGGTCACTCTGCAAGGTCATTGTCTTCTTCTCAGACATTGCAATTGCTGGAATGTGACGTGTGTTACGCTTATTACGAATGCGTTACGAGATGAAAATGGACTGATTTATTTGTTTTATTATTCTTTTTTATCTTTTTCTTGGTGTGTTTGCTTTATTTTTATGTCGTTTTTCATTTGTTCTTTATTTATTGTTTTTTATTTATCTACTTTTGTTCTTATTTGAGAAGGAAATGACGAATCAGATAAAAAAAAGGGGTGGGGGAGAATGATAATAGAGCTGGACGATGGGAGAGAGAGAAAGAGTGAGAGCGAGAGAAAGAGAGAGAGAGAGAGAGAGAGAGAGAGAGAGAGAGAGAGAGAGAGAGAGAGAGAGAGAGAGAGAGAGAGAGAGAGAGAGAGAGAGAGAAGCAGACAGACAAACACACACAGAGGAAAGAAAGAGAGAGAGAGAGAGAGAGAGAGAGAGAGAGAGAGAGAGAGAGAGAGAGAGAGAAAAGAGAGAGAGAGAGAGAGAGAGAGAGAGAGAGAGAGAGAGAGAGAGAGAGAGAGAGAGAGAGAGAGAGAGAGAGAGAGAGAGAGAGAGAGAGAGAGAGAGAGAAAGAGAGAAGTAAGAGAGAAAAGGAAAGAGAGACAGAGGATACGATAACAGGAAATAGAAAAGATAAGCATCGAGATAGAATCAAGGAACAAAAAAGAGATAGATAGACAATGCCAGAGACGGACAAACAAAGATAGAAACAAAGGAATAGAGAAAGACAAAAAAACAAAAAACAAAAAAAAAAAAAACAGGAACAGAGGCAGAAAACATGAACAACCTAAGAGAGACAAACAAATGTAAAGAACAAGGAACAGAGACAAAACAACCCTTAACAAGGAACAGAAACAAAACAACCACAAACAAGGAACAGAAACAAAACAACCACAAACAAGAAACAGAGACAAAACAACCACAAACAAGGAACAGAGACAAAACAACCACAAACAACAAACAGAAACGAACCAACCACAAAACAAAACAAAACCACACACAACCCAAACAAACAAAACAGAGAGATAAAAAAAAAAAAAAAAAAAAAAAAAACAGGAGACTTAAACAGAATCCAAACCAGACTGCAGATCAACAGAGCGAAAGGCGAAAGGGCGTGTAGCGTAGACTCAATTAATCATCTCAGCCATACGAGTGTGTATACAAGAGTTACTCGCAAATACCCTCAGGGGGAACTAGGCGGCAGAGAATCCAGTCGCTTGACACTCGGGCACATACCGCTGTCGAGCTTTGGCGGTGAAGAGCGGCGCCTGCAGGGTAGGTGGGGGGTTGGGGGGTGGGGGGTGGGGGTTGGGGGTTGGGGGGTGGGGGTTGGGGGTGTGTGAGGTTGGGGGTTCGGGGTTAGGGGTTAGGGGTTAGGGGAGGGGGGAGTGATAGGATAGTTGGGGAAGGGGAGGGGGTAAGGGGAGTTGGAGGGTCGGAGGGTATGTATATATATATATATATATATTGTGTATGTGTGTGTGTGACGAAGGGGAGGAATCTAATGGGGAGGGGGAAGAGAACGGGTAACAGCAGGACAATGGATACGTGTCAAGGGCAAGAGGAAAGAGAGGAAGAGAAGGGAGGGTAAAAGGATGGAATAAAAAAAGAAAAAAAAAAGAAAAAAGAAAAACGAGGGAGAGTAAGGGGCAGAAAGAGGGAGTGCAAAATGAAAGAGGACTGGGAGAGAGGCGGGGAGTAGAGGAGGAAGAGTGGGGGGGGGGGGATGAAACGGGGAGGTGGGAGACAGAAGGGAACAGCAGCAGCCACCTGCATACTCGAGAGGAAGTTTTATTGCTGTCGATGTTCCGTAAGTGTGTGTCAAACAACGTAGAATCGTGACCCGAAAAAAGGGAAAAAAACGAAAAAAAAAGATTGAAGTTATACCTGACAGGTTTTCAAAAGGTTTATTTCTTCTCTTATCGTTTGATTTATGCTGAGTGTTTGGAGTGAATGTTTACAGAGTGTTAAAGGGCGGAGAGAGAGAGAGAGAGAGAGAGAGAGAGAGAGAGAGAGAGAGAGAGAGAGAGAGAGAGAGAGAGAGAGAGAGAGAGAGAGAGAGAGAGAGAGAGAGAGGAAGGAGAAGGAGAGAGGAGAGAGAAAAAGATTTAAGAGAAAGGAGAGGAGAAGAGAAAGAGAGAAAGAGAGAGAGATTTAAGACTGAGAGGCAGAGAGAAAGAGAGAAAGAGAGAAAGAGAGAGAGAGAGAGAGAGAGAGAGAGAGAGAGAGAGAGAGAGAGAGAGAGAGAGAGAGAGAGAGAGAGAGAGAGAGAGAGAGAGAAAGAGAGAGAGATTAAAGAGAGAAAGAGAAAGAGAAAGAGAGAGAGATTGAAGAGAGAAAGAGAGAGAGAGAGAGAGAGAGAGAGAGAGAGAGAGAGAGAGAGAGAGAGAGAGAGAGAGAGAGAGAGAGAGAGAGAGAGAGAGAAGAGACAAGAGAGACGAGAGAGAGAGACGAGAGGGAGGGGGGGGACTAACCGAGAAGAATGAATGAAATAAGAAAACATGGCTGTTGAAGAGATTGAACATACAGGAAAAAGGTTATAAAGCTAGACATAACGGTAGCTGTATACATATATACGCAGACAGACATAAAGTAATTCATTCAGTCAGTCATTCGTTCAGTCAGGCAGTCTGTTAGTCAGTCAGTCAGTCAGTCAGTCAGTCAGTCAGTTAGTCAGTCAGGCATAGATAGATACATAAATAGATGGATAATTTGATAGATTGGTATATAGATTGAGAGATGGATATATATATATATATATATATATATATATATATATATATATATATATATAGATAGATAGATAGATAGATAGATAGATAAATAGATAGACAGACAGATAGATAGATAGATAGATAGATAGACAGACAGACAGATAGATTTATAGAAAATATAACTTGATGGATACATACTGATTGCGCGTGTGTGTGTAGACAGATAGAAAAAATGTTGCAGATAGATTTACAGATATACCACTAAGTATGCAGTTAGACAAAGTGATGAAACAAGAGAGGTAATCAGACAATAGAATAGAATCATTCAAACACACACACAGAGAGAGAGAGAGAGAGAGAGAGAGAGAGAGAGAGAGAGAGAGAGAGAGAGAGAGAGAGAGAGAGAGAGAGAGAGAGAGAGAGAGAGAGAGAGAGAGAGATAGAGAGATAGAGAGATAGAGAGAGAGAGAGAGAGATAGAGAGATAGAGAGATAGAGAGATAGAGAGATAGAGATAGAGATAAATAGATAGAGATAGAGAGAGAGAGAGAGAGAGAGAGAGAGAGAGAGAGAGAGAGAGAGAGAGAGAGAGAGAGAGAGAGAGAGAGAGAGAGAGAGAGAGAGAGAGAGAGAGAGAGAGAGAGAGAGAAGGATAGATAGAGAGAAGAGAGAGAGAGAGAGAGAGAGAGAGAGAGAGAGAGAGAGAGAGAGAGAGAGAGAGAGAGAGAGAGAGAGAGAGAGAGAGCGAGAGCGAGAGAGAGAGCGAGAGCGAAAGAGACCCTCTGACCGCACTATTGAATCATAGTCCCCCAACCCTTCAATAAGATCACGTGGACAGTTTGACCAACTAGTGTCAGCTGTTCCTTTCAAGCGACGTTCCCGATAGCCTCAAATCTTGGGTTTCATCGCCTATCTCTCTCGCTCTTTTGCTCTTGCTCTCGATCTCGCTCTCGCTTTGGCTCTCACTCTCTCTCTCTCTCTCTCTCTCTCTCTCTCTCTCTCTCTCTCTCTCTCTCTCTCTCTCTCTCTCTCTCTCTCTCTCTCCTCTCTCTCTCATTTTCTTTCTCTTTCTCCGTCTCGTGTACAGTATATATATGTATGTGTGTGTGTGTGTGTGTGTGTGTGTGTGTGTGTGTGTGTGTGTGTGTGTGTGTGTGTGTGTGTGTGTGTGTGTGTGTGATTAAGGGAAGGACCTGACCCTTGAGACTCTGTTGAGTGTCGAGGATCTGTATGGGAAGGACTCTGTGTTGGCCTTTCAACGCTGCTGAATGACGGCTCCTCTTCAACAGTTTGGTAGATAGAGGATTTCAAAACCTCTTTACGTGTGTACTTTTTTTTCTTCTTCTTCTTTGAATGAGAAGATTTTGGTGAGTTTCATGTTTTTTGTTTTTTATTTTTTTTTGTGTTTTTTTTCCTGATGGAAGGAATGTTTTGGTTCTCCAGGTATTGTTTCGTTTTTTATGTGTCTCTTTGAATGTATTTTCCTTTTTTCTTTTAATGTGCACATACACACACACACACACACACACACACACACACACACACACACACACACACACACACACACACACACACACACACACACACACACACACACACACACACACACACACACACACACACACACACACACACACACACACACACACACACACACACACATACATTACCACACCCTCCCCTCTCCCTCTCCCTCTCCCTCTCCCCCTCCCTCGTCACTGCAAATCCCTCTCTTTCTCTGCCTTTTAACCCAGCGTCCTATCCGTCACCTAAAGGCCACCCTTTCTCTCTCGCCCTCCAGAATGTCGAGGAAGAGGTCGAGGGTGAAGTAAGCCGCTCCATCTTGCACTTCAGTTCGAGGGCGAGCGATGACGGAGCGATCCTAACGTGTCGAGGGTTTAGTCCAGGTTTACCCAAGATCGTCCTTGAAGACTCGGTGCAGCTCTCCGTTTTCTGTGAGTTGGATTTTCGTTTTCGTTTATTTTTTTTATCTATCTACCTTCGTATCTATCTATCTATCGATCTGTCTGTCTACCTTCCTATCTATATATCTATCTGAACGTCTATCTACCTATCTACCTTTCTATTTATCTATCTACCTACCTACCTACCTACCAACCTACCTACCTACCTACCTACCTACCTACCTACCTACCTACCTACCTACCTACCTACCTACCTACCTACCTACCTACCTACCTACCTACCTACCTACCTACCTACCTACCTACCTACCTACCTACCTACCTACCTACCTACCTACCTATCTATCTACCTATCTACCTACCTACCTATTTATCTATCTCTCTACCTATCTCCATATCTCTCTATCGCTTTATGAATATAAAAATAAACATTCTCCTTCCAGATAAGCCTCGAGTCGAG
>NW_028234428.1:10685010-10690010 GCF_977035675.1 Penaeus japonicus
GGCAATGATGCTCTAGCTATTGATGCCTTAGCTCTTGGTAACCCCTAGGCATTGATGCCTCTGCTGTTGGAACCCATAGCTATTTATACTGCTAGCTATTATTACCCCAAGCTAAAATACATCCATCTATTGATGCTCCCAAGTTATCAAAGCTAATAGATATTGGTGTCAAAACCCCTTGATGTCCGTGGCTATTGATGCCCTAACTATTAACGGTGTATGCCTCTCATGCCTCAAGCTTTTGATGCTCTTTGAGATTAATGCCCCCATTAACTGATGCCCTGAACTGTTAATACCTTTAGGGGCGTTTGTGATAAGTGACAATGGTGATTATGGGGATAATATTGATGATGATGGTAATGATGATAAGGGTAATTATTATAATCATTCCTAAGATGATGGTGATGACATTTACAACAATAGTGATTATGATAACAATGATGATGAAGATAATGATGATGATAATGATGATAATGACAATGATAATGGTGATGATGATATCAGACGTAGTATTAACAATAATAATAGGAGTATTATAATTAAACCCATAATCATAGTGTTAATAACAATTATACTAAAATAATATAAAGTCATCTTTTTAGTACCACAAACAGCAATAATAATAATAATAATAATGATAATAATAAGAATAAATAAAATAACAATACTAACGATGGTAATAATGATAATACTGACAACACAAATGATCAAAACAACAAAAATAATGCCAATAACAACGACAACAACAGCAAAACCACCACATCCCTCCGGTCAAAGAAGCATTATCTTCAACACAGCAATTTGTACCAAAACGTGTCCTTTCAACCGCACGCCCATCTTCTCTGCAACCTTTCCTTTGCAATCCCACTTATTAACCAAAATACACGTCGTTTCAAGCTTACCTGGGTCGGTCGTTCGGTTGTTCGGTTGTTAGTCGTTCGGTTGCTTGGTTCGGTCGTTCGGTTGTTTGGTTGTTCAGTCGTTCGGTTGTTCAGTCGTTCGGTTGTTTGGTTGTTCTGTCATTCGGCTGTTTGGTTGTTCGGTCGTTCGGTTGTTTGGTTGTTCTGTCGTTCGGTTGTTCAGTCGTTTGGCTGTTAGGTTGTTCGGTCATTCGGTTGTTTGGTTGTTCAGTCGTTCGGTTGTTCAGTCGTTCGGTTGTTTGGTTGTTCAGTCGTTTGGCTGTTAGGTTGTTCGGTCGTTCGGTTGTTTGGTTGTTCTGTCGTTCGGTTGTTCAGTCGTTTGGCTGTTAGGTTGTTCGGTCATTCGGTTGTTTGGTTGTTAGGTTGTTTGGTTGTTCAGTCGTTCGGTTGTTCAGTCGTTCGTTTGTTTGGTTCAGTCGTTCGGTTGTTTGGTTGTTCAGTCGTTCGGTTGTTTGGTTGTTAGGTTCTGTCGTTCGGTTGTTCAGTCGTTTGGCTGTTAGTTTGTTCGGTCATTCGTTTGTTTCGTTGTTCAGTCGTTCGGTTCGGTTGTTTGGTTGTTCTGTCGTTCGGTTGTTCAGTCGTTCGGTTGTTTGGTTGTTAGGTTGTTCAGTCGTTCGGTTGTTAGGTTGTTCAGTCGTTCGGTTGTTTGGTTGTTAGGTTGTTCAGTCGTTCGGTTGTTTGGTTGTTAGGTTGTTCAGTCGTTCGGTTGTTTGGTTGTTAGGTTGTTCAGTCGTTCGGTTGTTTGGTTGTTAGGTTGTTCAGTCGTTCGGTTGTTTGGTTGTTAGGTTGTTCAGTCGTTCGGTTGTTTGGTTGTTAGGTTGTTCAGTCGTTCGGTTGTTTGGTTGTTAGGTTGTTCGGTCATTCGGTTGTTCAGTCATTTGGTTGTTTGGTTGTTCAGTCATTCGGTTGTTTGGTTGTTCAGTCGTTCGGTTGTTCAGTCATTCGGTTGTTTGGTTGTTCAGTCGTTCGGTTGTTCAGTCGTTCGGTTGTTTGGTTGTTCAGTCGTTCGGTTGTTTGGTTGTTCAGTCGTTCGGTTGTTCGGTCATTCGGTTGTTTGGTTGTTCAGTCGTTCGGTTGTTCAGTCGTTCGGTTGTTTGGTTGTTCGGTCATTCGGTTGTTTGGTTGTTAGGTTGTTCGGTCATTCGGTTGTTTGGTTGTTTGGTGGTCGTTTGGCAGCACGTGAGGGAAGAATGAGAGAGGGAGAGGGAGGGGGAGAGTGAGGGAGAGGGAGAGGTATGTATATGTATGTGTATATATATACATATATATGTATATGTATATATATATATATATATAGAGAGAGAGAAAGCAACAGAAAAATCGAAAGACAAGTAACCAGAAGAAGAGAAAGAAAAAAAGAAAAGAAAAAAAAAAGCAGAAAGATAGAAAGAAACGAAAAAAAAGGGGGAGGGGGGGGGATGGAAGGTAGAGGTAGCGACTTTGTCCCGCAGCGCCTCTGAGAGTAATTATTAATTGGCAACGGCATCACCAGTAATCGCCATTTTACCTTCGTGCCTGGCGGGAAAAAAAGTTCTGTTGGTGATTATTGTACCTCTGGCTTCATGGCCCTCTCCCTCCCTCCCTTCCCATCCCATCCCTTCCCTTCCCTTTTCTTCCTTTAACCCTTTTTCGGCTTTTGCCAGCCCCTTTCTACCTCCCTCCCCTCCTCCCCCACCTCTCTTATCCTTCTCTTTTCTTTTCGATCCTCTAAACCTCTCCCCCCCTCCCCTTACTCCTCCCTCCCTCCTCTATACCCCTCTCCTTTCCTCCCCTCTGGCCTACCCATCACTTACCCCCCTCACCCCCCTACCTTCCCCCTCCTTTGCATCCCTCTAACCTCCCCCCTCCCCCTTCCCTCCCTCTCCCGCCTTCTAACCCGCCCCTCCCTCCCCCTATCACCTTCTGCCTGCTCCTACCCTCCCCCTTCCCCCTCCCTCCTTTTTACTTCCCCTTCTCCTCCTCCATCCCCTCCCCTCCCCCTCCCCCTCCCCTCCGTCCTCGTTACTTCCCCTCCCTCCCCTCCTCCTCCTCCATCTCCTCCTACCCCCTCCATCTCCTCCTACCCCCTCCCCCTCCCTCCCCTCCTACCCCCTCCTCCTCCATCCCCTCCTACTCCCTCCATCCTCTCCTACCCCCTCCCCCACCCTCCCCTCCTCCTCCCCCATCACTCCTAACCCCCTCAAAAAAAAAAAAAACTTCCCCCTCACCCCCCTTCCCCCTCCCCACCCCCGTTCTTTTATCACCAAACCTGTAATTGTTATCGTTGATCTCAGAGGATGCTGCTGATAACACAGGTCATTATTGCAACCTCGCCTCTGGCCCCGTGTTGCAGTGCAGAGGGTCGCGTGCCCATGGTCCATATGTTGGCTTCGCTGGGCACGTGGCTGCGGGGATCTGTAGGGTATGTGTGTGTGTGTGCGTGTGTGTGTGTGTGTGCGTGTGTGTGTGTGTGTGCGTGTGTGTGTGTGTGTGTGTGTGTACGTGTGTGTGTGCGTGTGTGTTCATGTGTGTGTGTGTGTGTGTGTGTGTGTATGTGTATGTGTGTGTGTGTGCATTTATGTACGTATGCATGTGTGCTCGCATGTGTGTGCTCTACTCCTTTCTCTCTCTCTCTCTTTCTTTCTCTCTCTCCCTCTCTCTCTCTTTCTTTCTTTATCTCTCTTTCTGCTTCTCTCTCTTTCTTTCTCTTTCTCTCTCTTTCTGTCTCTCTCTCTTTCTCTCTCTCTCTCTCTCTCTCTCTCTCTCTCTCTCTCTCTCTCTCTCTCTCTCTCTCTCTCTCTCTTTCTGCTTCTCTCTCTCCCTCTCTCTTTCTTTCTTTCTTTCTCTCTCTTTCTGCTTCTCTCTCTCCCTCTCTCTCTCTTTCTTTCTCTTTCTCTCTCTATCTGTCTCTCTCTCTTGCTCTCTCTCTCTCTATCTCTATCTCTCTCTTTCTTTCTTTCTCTCTCTTTCTGCTTCTCTCTCTCCCTCTCTCTCTCTTTCTCTCTCTATCTGTCTCTCTCTCTTACTCTCTCTCTCTCTCTCTTTCTGCTTCTCTCTCTCCCTCTCTCTCTCTTTCTTTCTCTTTCTCTCTTTATCTGTCTCACTCTCTCGCTCTCTCTCTCTTTCTCTTTCTCTTTCTAACTGTCTCTCTCTCTTGCTCTCTCTCTCTTTCTGTCTCACTCTCTCTTTCTTTTCGTCTTTCTCTCTCTCTCTCTCTCTCTCTTTCTGCTTCTCTCTCTCTCTTTCTTTCTCTTTCTCTCTTTATCTGTCTCACTCTCTTGCTCTCTCTCTCTTTCTCTCTCTCTCTCTCTTTCTTTCTCTTTCTTTCTGCTTCTCTCTCTCCCTTTCTCTATCTTTCTCTCTCTATCTGTCTCTCTATCTTTCTCTCTCTCTCTCTTTCTGTTTCTCTCTCTTTCTTTCTCTCTTTCTCTTTATCTGTCTCACTCTCTCGCTCTCTCTCTCTTTCTGTCTCTCTCTCTCTTTCTTTCTCTTTCTCTCTCTATCTGTCTCTCTCTCTTGCTCTCTCTCTCTGTCTGTCTCTCTCTCTCTCTTTCTTTTCGTCTCTCTCTCTCTCTCTTTCTTTCTTTCTCTTTCTGCTTCTCTCTCTCCCTCTCTCTTTCTTTCTCTTTCTCTCTCTCTCTCTATCTGTCTCTCTCTCTTGCTCTCTCTCTCTCTCTCTCTCTCTCTTTCTGCTTCTCTCTCTCCCTCTCTCTCTCTTTCTCTTTTTCTCTTTATCTGTCTCACTCTCTTGCTCTCTCTCTCTCTCTCTCTTTCTTTCTCTTTCTCTCTTTATCTGTCTCACTCTCTTGCTCTCTCTCAATCTCTCTCTCTCTCTCTCTCTCTCTCTCTCTCTCTCTCTCTCTCTCTCTCTCTCTCTCTCTCTCTCTCTCTCTCTCTCTCTCTCTCTCTCTCTCTTTCCGTCTCTCTCTCTCTCTCTCTCTTCTTGCCTTTTCCTTATCGCTCAGATCGATGTACATCTTGGACCGTAAGTCGACGAAACAGAATAAGATACGAATTGATAAAAAAAAAAAAAAGAGAGAGAGAGAGAGAGAGAGAGAGAGAGAGAGAGAGAGAGAGAGAGAGAGAGAACTTTGACGTGTT
>NW_028234428.1:10715010-10717510 GCF_977035675.1 Penaeus japonicus
ATAATGATGGTAACAATATTAACACCAACAATAATGATAATAATAATGATGATTATACTAATGCTAGTAAAAATTATACTAATAACGATAATAATCACAATCATCATCATCATCATAATAATAAAAACAATAAAGATAATAATAATAATAATAACAACGATAATGATGATGGTAATAATGATGATGATAATAATAATAATAATAATAAATGGGGTAAAGAGAAGACGCTTAACGCTGAAACACCTTGGCTAGGTAGAGAAGAGGAAAGAATGAGAGAGGTTGAACAACAGGACTGGGTAGAGATAACTGTGAAAGAGCTCGAGGTTGCTTTAGGCAAATCGCATAAGTGGAAGTCTCCAGGAATAGACAAGATCCCTAATTTCTGGGAAAATGTACTGTCTGAACTCCACAAACCCCTCGTTGATTCGATGAATGACATTATTGATCAACCAGAATCTATTCCTGACTGGCTTACTGAGGGAGTAACGTATCTTCTGCCTAAAACCCAAGAAACGGAAAACCCAAAGAATTATAGACCAATAACCTGTCTTAACACTATTTACAAAACCTTGACATCAATAATTACTGATAGAATGTACAATTTCCTCGAAGAAAATCATTTGTTACCAAATGAACAGAAAGGCTGTAAACGTAATTCTTATGGTTGTAAAGACCAACGTCTGATTAATCGCATGATTTTAGAAAACTGTAAAACTCACCACAAAAATGTTAGTACAGCATGGATCGATTATCGGAAGGCTTTTAATAGTGTCCCACACGACTGGATTCTGCGCAGTTTGGAGCTTTACAAAATCTCTCCTGTTATTTCAAACTTTCTCCGAAACAGTATGTCAAAGTGGCACACCAAATTGTTTCTGTCCCATAATGAAGGGGTAGGTGAATCTAACGCTATTAAGATCAAGCGTGGAATTTTCCAAGGAGACTCACTTTCTCCTCTCCTTTTCTGCATTTCTTTGATTCCACTATCCAATGAACTCAACAACACTGGTGCTGGTTACAACATCTTCCAGAAAGTTTTGAATCATCTGTTTTACATGGATGACCTGAAACTTTTCGCCAAGAATGATCAACAACTTGAAGGGCTTCTGACAACTGTTAAAGAATTCAGTAATGATATTTGCATGGACTTTGGTCTTGGCAGATGTGCCAAAGCTTCCTTTGTCAGAGGCAAACTTAGAGAATCTACCCCTATTCAACTTGATATTGACACAATCATCAAAGAACTTAACCCAGAGGATAGTTACAAGTACCTGGGTGTCTGTGAAGGAGACGGAACAGACCATGCAAAGATGAAAGAGAAAGCAAGGAAGGAGTACTATCGACGCGTCAGGCTAGTTCTGAAAACAGAACTGAATTCAAAAAATAGAGTTGAGGCAGTAAACACTTTAGCTGTTCCAGTAGTTCAGTACAGTTATAACATCATCAACTGGAACCTTCTCGTCCTTCAAAGAATGGATAGGAAAACTAGAAAGCTTCTTACTGCAAATAAAATGCTCCACCCAAAGTCAGATGTTGATCGTTTGTACTTACCTAGAAAGGAAAGTGGTCGTGGACTTATCCAATTAGAACTAACCTATAAGACAAGCACTGTTGGCATGAAACATTATTTACATTTTTCAAACGACTGGATGTTGCAGCTGGTACTGCAACACGAAAGTACTAAAAAAACTCCATTCCATCTTAAAAGAAGGGGAAAAATTTGAAAGGGAATTTGAAGTTGACCCTATAGTTGAGGAACAGCAATTAGATGCGACTAAAGTTGCAAAGAAAGCTAAGATTAGTGCTAAAAAGAAAGGTCAAGAAATGCTTGCAGAGAGATGGAGCCAGAAACCTCTGCATAGACAGTAGCTAACCCGAAGCAAACAAGCTGATGATCAAACAGCAACCCATCAGTGGCTACGTGGTTCAGGTCTGAAGGCAGAGACAGAAGGCTTCATCATTGCAGCACAAGATCAGAGTTTATTTACCCGTAATTATCAGGCAAATATCTTGAAAAATGGTGCAGATGCTAAGTGCAGGTTTTGTGACAAGAGTACTGAAACGGTTGACCATCTTATCTCTGGTTGTTCTATATTAGCCCCAAGTGAGTATGTTCGGAGACACGATAGAGTGGGTCAATACCTTCATTGGGGTATTTGTAACCACTATGGAATAGAGACTACTAGCAATTGGTTTCAACACGAACCGAAAACAGTAACCAATGGAAAGAATGTTACCATCTTGTGGGATTTTTCTGTACACACGGACAGAACCATACAGGCAAACAGACCGGACATCATTGTGAAGGACCACTCTTTGAAAACATGTCTATTAATTGATATGAGCGTACCCTCAGATAAAAACATTTCAGTAAAAGAATTCGAAAAGCTCAGTAAATATAAAGATTTAGAAATAGAAATTGGAAAGATGTGGAACATGAAAGCATGTACTGTTCCTGTTATTGTTTGAGCACTAGGAATGATAAAGAAGGGTACCAAAA
>NW_028234428.1:10725010-10727510 GCF_977035675.1 Penaeus japonicus
CATTTTTTTTTTTTTTTTTTTTTTTTTTTTGTCGACAATATTATCATCTTCTTCGACTTGTTGGTGTTGTTTTGCTTCTTTGTTTTGTTTGTTTGTTTTTCTTTGTTTTATTTGTTCTTTTCTTTATCCCTTTTCTTTTTCTTCTTTTATTTCTTTTCGATATTTTCTTGTTGTTCCCCTCTCAACTCCTTGTATTTTTTTTTCCTTTTCCTGCTTCCTCCCTCCACTTCCCCTCTACACCCATACCCCTTCCCCATCTCTCCACCTTCAGCTCTTCCTTCCACCTCCCCTACCCTTACCACCTTCCCCACCTGTAGCTCCCATCCTCCTCCACCCCTCTCTCCGTTTAGCTCCACCTCCACATCTTCCCTTCACCTCCACCTCCTCCCTCCATCTCCACCTTTAAATCTTCCTTCCACCTCCCACCTACACCCCCACCACCTCCTCCACCTCCACCTCCTCCCTCCTCCACCCCCGCCACCTCCTCCACATCCTTCCACCTCCATCTTCACCACATCCGTCCTCTTTCAAAAGCGTCCGGAAAACGACTCTAGAAAGTATTGCTCTGCCATTACTCAAGTGATAACGCTAATCATGTCCTCGAGGTTGTTAATTACTCATTTGGCTGAGACTAATTGCCAATTAATCACGGCGCACTTCCTTGGAGGGGGGGGGGGTGAGGGAGGGTAGGGGGAAGCTGTGTTTGGACTATTGTTCTTTTTTTTTTTTTTTTTTTTTTCTTGTTAAGAGGAAGAGGAGAAATAAAAAGAGTAAATCGAGGAGGATGTGATAATGATGGATGATAATGATGATAATGATAATTGAGAATGATGATAACGATAGCAATAATGATGTTGATAATTGAGAATGATGATGATAGCAATAATGATGTTGATAATTGAGAATGATGATGATAGCAATAATGATGTTGATAATTAATGATAATTGGGAATATGACGATGATACTAACAGTAACGAAACGATAAACGAAGAAAAAAAAACGGGTGTTGTGTTGGCCGAAAGGTCGCGTTTCGGCCCAAGTCTCTGGTATTTCCGGGTTGTCTTACGGTGAACATTGGGAATTTCAGACGCATTTCGGAACGTCGCTAGTTTTTTAACACTTTGTCCCATGAGTTAGCGAAATGCATGGAGCTTTGGATGATAAAGAATATAATATTTACAACAATACAACTTTTATTATTTTTTTTTTTATACAACTACGAGTATTACTAGGTTTTGTTACTCCCACAACACGACTATAAACAAAAACGAAAAAAAGAGAAAACAAAGACTTTGACAAACTAATCCAAATTACAGAATAAAAGACAAACCAAAAAAAAAGAAAAAAAAGAAAGGAAAACACATGGAAAAAACAGAGAAAAAATAATAGTTCCACAAAAGATATGCAACATACCAAAATAGGAAAAAGAGAAAGAAAAAACAACACAACAACAACAAAGGTACATATGGAAAAAAAAACAGAGAAAAAATAAAGATTCCACAAAAGATATGAAACATACCAAAAAAAACTCAAAAACGAAACAAAAGAGAAAAAATAAAAAAACAAAAACAAAGGTACTCAAACCAGATGAACAAAATCACAAAAGACATGAAACATACCAGAAAAAAAAAGATACTCCAACCAGATGACCAACCCCTCTATCGTTTCGCCCGCATGAACCGCACCTCAAATGTCACCTCTCGCACTTGTCTCGTCATCTCTGTACTTACGATCAATCATTGGGATATATTACCCATTAAGTGTAGTCCATAAAACGAATATATCATACTGAGGAACTGAGGGGGGGGGGAGGAGGTGGGAGGGGGGAGGGGGGAAAGGAGAGAGGGGGGGAAGGGAGGTGGGAGGTGGGAGGGGAGATGGGGGAGGTGGAGAGAGGGAGGTGGGAGGTGGGAAGGAGGTGGGAGGGGGAGGTGGGAGGTGGGAGGTGGAGAGCGGGGAGGTGGGAGGGTGGGGGAGGGGAGGAGGAGAGGGAGTGGGAAGGAGGTGGAGGATGGAGGGGAAGGGGAAGAGGGTGGGGGAGGGGGAGGAGGAGGGAGCGGAGGAAGGGGAATAGAAGGAGGAGGGGAAGAGGAGAGAGGTAGGGGAGAAAGATGGGGAGAAGGAGGAGAGGAGAAGGGGAAGGAGGAAAACGGGAGTGAATCTGGAAGAAGAGAAAAGATAGGGGGAGGAGAAAACAAGAGCGGAAATCAGAAATGAATACGAGGATAATGAGAAAAGAGAGAAAGAAAAAATAGAAGATAAGTAAAAAAATAAATGAAAAAAAGAACTAAGAAGAAAACTCTCTCCAACCTCTCCAACAACAAAAATAAAAAAACACACAAAAACAAAAACAAAAACAACAAACAAAATACCCCCTCCCCCCACACCCCCACCCACACCCAACAAAACAATCCACCCTTTAAGGGAGCACAAAACCAAACCACCTAAAAAAAAAAAAAAAAAAAAAAAAGTCAAGGGAGGAGCACCCTTTCATCAGAG
>NW_028234428.1:10732510-10742510 GCF_977035675.1 Penaeus japonicus
CGAGAAAGGATAGAGCGGAGAGAGAGAGAGAGAGAAAGAAAGAGAGAGAGAGAAAGAGAGAGAGAGAGAGGGAGAAAGAAGGAAAGAGAGAGAGAGAAAGGAGAGAGAGAGAGAGAGAGAGAGAGAAACACATACCTTTCCCTCCTCCCTTCAGAACACTCAACCCGGGCGCAATGATCCGGCAGAGATTGGAGCGATCGTGACGGCGCCTCGTTATCCCGCTTGTCCCGCCGATCCGCCAACAAGGTCGCTTATTGTCCGGAATCTCGCAGCGCTCCGCCATTAAGGCGAGAGTTCCCGCGGGGTTACAACTATCTGCGTCGCCGGAGAGACTTTAGACCTAACTCCGCGGTCTCTTGTGGGAGGGGGAAGGGGGAGGGGGAGGGGAAAGAAGTGGTTCCCGCGGGGTTACAACCTATTGAGTCGTCTTAGACCTAACCCCGCGGTCTCTTGCTGTATTATTATGACGTCACGGACACCCTCCCCTCTCTCTCTCTTTCTCTCTCTCTCGCCATGTCACTTAGCGTTCCCGAAGGACCGTAAATTATTCGTTATCCGCAGTGTTGACGGCTCGAAATGTGCGGGTTTCTGAATTGCGTTTATGAGGTGGTTACTTTCCCAAACTTTTGAGGGTTGTTTGCCGCGTACCCTCGGGCATGGAGAGGGGGGGCAGGGGGTGAGAGAGAGAGAGAGAGAGAGAGCGAGAGAGAGAGAGAGAGAGAGAGAGAGAAAAGAGAGAGAGAGAGAGAGAGAGAGAGAGAGAAAGAGAGAGAGAGAGAGAGAGAGAGAAGAAGAAAGAGAGAGCGAGTGAGAGACAGAGAAAAGAGAGAGAAAAAAAAAGAGTGAACGAGAAAGTGAGAGAGAGAGAAAATAAAGAGCGAGAAAGAAAGGAGAGAAAAAGAAAGAGAGAAAAAACTACAGAGAGCGACAGGTGGGGGGAGGGGAGGGGGGCTCTGGGTATACATGTGAATGACTGTTTGTTTGTGTTTGTTTAAGGGTCAGTGGCGGCGGTGGGTTCTGTGGCGATGCGCTTCATGTTTGCCGGCAGTGTGTCTGAATTGGTCTGTTTGCGTGCTCTTCTCCCGCCCCCCCTTCTTTCCTTCTTTCTGCCATTCGTTCCCTCTCTCTTTTCCCTCTCTCTCTCTCTGTCTATCTATCTATTTATCTATCTATCCATCTTTATCTATCTATATATGTATATATTTATTTATCTATTTATTTATTTCTCTCTCTCTCTCTCTATATATATATACATATATATATCTATATCTATATATATATTTATTTATCTATTTATTTATCTGTCTCTATTTCCCCCTCTCTCTATCCATCTACCTATCTCTCTCTCTCTTACTCTCTCTCTCTCTCTCTCTCTCCCTCCCTCCCTCCCTCCCTCCCTCTCCCTCCCTCTCCCTCCCTCCCTCTCCCTCCCTCCCTCCCCCCCCTCTCTCTCTGCCCCCATACCCCCCATTCCTCCCCTCCCTCTGTATTGTTCCACCAAGATCTTTCTCTCACGCCTCTTTTTCTTTTTTTCCATTATCCCCACAAGGTCAAACAAGGTCAGGAGGTCAGACTTGTCCAGCCTCTCGGGAATGGCCGAAGATGTCTTCCTCTCAGCCTTAACAGCCGGGGCATCAAGGTCTAATTTCTTATCTCTTTCTCCATCTTCTTCGTCCCTCCTGCGCCCTCTTCCATTCGTCTTGTGTTGTGTCTTGGTTGAGGGTGGATTGGTAAATTTAATTGCCTTCTTACTTGGGTTGTGAGTGTGTATTTGTGTGGATAATGCATTATATATATATATGTATATTATATATTTATATATATATATATATAATATATAGTATATATATATATATATATATACGTGCCTTATATTATATATATATATATATATATTATATATATATATATATATATTATATATAAATCTATATATATAAATATTTTACTTGTATATATATATATATATATATATATATATATATATATTATATATAAATATATATATATATATATATACGTATATTATATATATATATATATATATATATATATATATATATATATATATATATATATAAATTTACATACACACAAACACACACACACACACACACAAACATACACACACTATACTATACAACACACATATATATATATACATACATATATATATATATATATATATATATATATATATATATATATATATACATATACATATATACACATATATATGAGTGTGTATGTGTGTGTGTGTGTGTGCATATATATATGAAAGTGTATATATGTATTTATATTCCACTTCCTTGAATCTGTTTTTGCTCCCCTTTTCAGGCAATAAATCTTTTTCAGACAAAGAAGGAATTCTGGAAATCCACTTCATTTCTGCCGAGACGAGAGAGACTGAAAAAAAAATATATTGATTTTTAAACCAAGGTTGAGGCAGTTTTTTTTTTTTTTTGGGGGGGGGGGCGTGAAAAGAAAAATATAAATTCACTTCATTGTCTCTCTGTCGAAGGATGGGAATTAAAGCTAGATATGATTTTGGGGTCGATAAAGCAAGGTTTAGAGTTTGAAGTCATATCATTGCAATTATCATTAGAATTTTAATCCTTATCATTACTGATATTGCTGTTATTATTATCATTATTACTATTATCATCATTCATTATTATCACCATTATCATCATTATCATTATGATCTACATCATTATCAAAACACACACAAAGAATTATAAATGCAATAACACACGTTTTCAAACAAACAAACAAACAAACACACACACAAACACTCGCACACTTAACCTCTGACCTCGATGGGACCTTGCACTCATGTTTTTTTTGTTTGTTTCTTTCTTATTCTTTATAACTTCATCATCAAACTTCATTTTCTCTCTCTTTTCCCTCTTTCCGTAATCATATAATCTTTCCATCTCTTTCTTTTTCAACCTTTTTCGTTTTTGTTTTCCTTTAACAACTGAAAGTTAAATATTATCAACAAATATAGTAATGTTAAAGAAATGATAATCATAATCATATCATCTATGTTAATATTACTATTACTAACAAACAAAGATTTTGCTAACAATAAAAGCAACAACATCCGCCCTCACTCCCCTCTCTTTATGCTGAGTCATGAACGCCCATAATGGGAAATTGGAGGATATATGTATGTATGTATATACATACATGCATGAATACGTACATACATACATACATACATACATACATACATACATACATATATATATATATATATATATATATATATATATGTATGTATGGGTGTATATGTATATATATATATCTATATATATATAATATATATATATATATATATATATAAACACACCAACACCACACACAACCACACAACATATATTATACATAAATATATATATATATATATATATATATATATATATATATTATATATATTATATTATGTATAATGTGTGTGTGTGTGTGTGTGTGTGTGTGTATGATAAATAAATAAATAAATAAAATATATATATATATATATATATATATATATATATATATATATATATATATATGTATGTATGTAAATATGTATGTATGTATATATATATATATATGTATCATAACCTCCTTATATATCTATATATATATATATATATATATATTATATATATTATATATATATGTTGTACATATATATGTATATATATACTATTTATATTTAATTTATATCATATATAATATTATATGATGTGTGTGTGTGTGTGTGTGCTGTGTGGAGTGTGTGTGTGTGTGTGTGTGTGTGGTGTGTATGCAATCCAAACGTAACCCAGGTAAAACCAAGGCGTAGCCCACACTAACTGTTCCTCAAAATAAAATATCCATAAACGAAGAAGCAAAAGAAGAAAGACGAAACAGAAGAAAAAGAAGAAAGAAGAAGAACCTCCCCACCCCCCACCCAACTCCAACCCTCCCCCCCCTCCAAAAAGAAAAAAGAGACCCAAAAACAACAAATGAACAACCAAAACAACAAAAGAACAACAAAAGAACAACCAAAAACAACAAAAGAACAACCAAAACAACAAAAGAACAACAAAAGAACAACCAAAACAACAAAAGAACAACCAAAACAACAAAAGAACAACCAAAACAACAAAAGAACAACCAAAACAACAAAAGAAACCAACCAAAACAACAAAAGAAACCAACCAAAACAACAAAAGAACAACCAAAACAACAAAAGAACAACAAAAGAACAACCAAAACAACAAAAGAACGCAAGACAAAAGACCAACCAAAAATACAAAAATAAGAAGAACCAACAAAACAACAAAAGTAACAGACAAAGAAGAGCAACCAATACAACAATAAGACAACCCCAAAACAACAGAACAACCAAGAACAACAAAACCACCTCAAATCGACAACCAAAAACAACAAAAGAAACGCCAACCCAAAACAATCAAATAAGAAGGAAAACCAACCAAATACAAACAAAAAGAGAAGAATCCAAACCAACAAGAAGACACCACCAAGAAGAACGCAACCAAACAACCAAAACAACAAAAGAACAACCAAAACAACAAAAGAACAACCAAAACAACAAAAGAACAACCAAAACAACAAAAGAACAACCAAAACAACAAAAGAAACCAACCAAAACAACAAAAGAACAACAAAAACAACACCTTATTTACCTCCTCGCGAGCCCGGCCCCAACAAATCAAGTCCGAAACGTCGTGATCTAAAGTGTCCGAAACTACGCTCGTCCCCCCCCGATCCTTTTACTTCAAGGACATTGCACTGGAAAATATGGCGGAGAGATGTTGCTCGCTTCGTTTGCCCGGAAGTGCTTCTGTGTTCGGCCTGCGTGAGTTTCTCAAGGTGTTTGGGAGTGCTTCTTCTATTTGAGTTTCGTTTTGAGTCTTTTGTAGTTTCTTTTTTCTTTGTATCGTTTTTTTTTTTTCTCTGATTTTTTTTTTATTTGTTTGTTTGTTTGTAGCTTCTTTGCTTTTTTTTTTATCTATCTTTTCTCTTTAATTTGTATCTTGTTTTGTATCTTTTCTCTTGAATTTGTATCTTATTTTGTATCTTTTCTCTTGAATTTGTATCTTATTTTGTATCTTTTCTCTTTACTTGTATCTTTTCGCTTCATCTATAATTATTTTTTGTGTATGTTGATTTCTTTATTATTATTATTATTAATGTATTTTGTTTCTTTAGTTTTTATTTTTCCTTCATTTTTATCTTTTATTTTCCTTTGAATTATTTTCTTTATTTATATCTTTTCATCTTTATCTTTTATTTCTTTATATGTATTGTTTTCCTTCCTTTGTATCTTTTATTTTCCTTTGAATTATTTTCTTCATTTATATCTTTTCATCTGTATCTTTTATTTCTTTATATGCATCTTTACTTTTGTATCTCTTCTCCCTATATCTATCTTTTCTTTTGTATCTCTTCTCCCTATATCTATCTTTTCTTTTGTATCTTTTCTCCCTATATCTATCTTTTCTTTTGTATCTTTTCTCCCTATATGTCTGTATCTTTTCCTTTCATTTATATGTTTTCTTTAATTTGTATTTTTTTCTTCGTCTCTATCTTTTCCCTCTTTTTGTATCTTTTTTCGCCGTTAGTATCTTTTCTTTTCATTTTATCTTTTGTAACATGATTTTTAACTTTCGTATCTTTATCTTATCTAAATCATTATTATCAATCGCCAATAATGGTTTATATATCATCGTTTTAGTTATAGTTATTGTCATTATTATATGTTGATATCATTTTTTAATTATTTTAATTATCATTATAGTCATTAGTTGTAGCAGTAGTATGATTATTATCATTATTATCATTATCAGTAGCGTCATCATTATTATTGTGGGTGTTAGGATTATTATTATCATTTATATTATCAGTATCATCATTATCATTATCATTATTAGTATTAGTAGTAGTATTGTCATTATCATTAATATCATCATCATCATCATCATCATCATCATTATCATCATCTTCCTCTTCCTCTTAACCTCTATCAGTCATTCAAAATCATACATCATAGATATCATCGTCCATAGATATCCACTCCCGACACCCCCACTAACTGGTCCCCCCCCCCCCCACCCCCCCACTTTATTATTTGTGATCATCTCTTAGTTCATAATCCTCAATACTACAACAACTAATATTACTACCACTACCAACATCAATACTTTAATCATTTCAGCTACAGCTATCAATATCTATATCACCATCACTAGCACTACCACTTTCAATATAAATATCTCCGTCACCATCACTATCATCATCACTATCACTACCTCTATCAGTATCAATATCACCGTCACTATCACTTCACCATCACCATCACTACCGCTACCACTATTAATATTAATATCACCGTCACTATCAATATCACTTCACCATCACTATCACCATCACTTCCACAATCAATATCAATATCCAACTGTCATTATTACTATCCCCCATCGCACGCCAGTTACTACTTATCACTATCGACTAAATGTTTACCCACTATCACCATTACCGCTATCACTATCACCACCACTATCACTATCAACATCACTTCACCATCATATTTATACTTCTTTAACATGTCAAGCAGTATATCGTGACTATGGACCATCTCCGTCCGGCGAAACGGAAGCGCGTGAGAATGCATGATCAATATTGCACGTTTGTATTGAAGTGGGTAGAAGGAAGTACCGATGAAACAGAATAAAGAAGGAGAATAAAAAATAGAAAGAAAATGGTGTATTTATCGACAATGGTGGGGGATGGGGGGATGGGGGATGGGGGATGGGGGAAACTTGGGGCGCGGGGAGTCGCTGGCTCGTCTGTTTAGTGGTTTTTCCCTTGGACAACCCATATAGTGCGGCAGCCCCCCCCCGCCGCGCCTCCTCGCCTCCCTCCGATGGAGGAAAAGGGAGGGGGGGTGGGTGGTAGGTCTCGCATTTTGGGCTAACTTCTGCTGTTGGGAAGAGGAAGTGGTGGTAGAGGAAAATTGAGGAGGAGGAGGAGGAAGGAGAGGGATAGAGAGGGAAAGAAAGATGGATGGAGAGGAGAGGGGCGAGGAATAATATGAGATAGATAGACAGATAGGTAAAGAAAGATAGATAGAGAGAGGTTGAGAGAGTGAGAGAGAGAGAGAGAGAGAGAGAGAGAGAGAGAGAGAGAGAGAGAGAGAGAGAGAGAGAGAGAGAGAGAGAGAGAGAGAGAGAGAGAGAGAGAGAGAGAGAGAGAGAGACGAGGGAGAAGAGAGAGAGACAAGCGGAGAGGAGCGAGAAAGAGAGAGAGAGAGGAGAGAGACCCGAGAGCGGAGAGAGAGAGAGGAGAGATGGAGAGAGAGACGAGAGAGAGGATAGAGAGAGGGGGAGAAGGAGAGAGTGAGAGGCGATAGAGACAGAGAGAGAGAGAGAGGAGAAAGAGAGAGAGAAAGAGGGGAGTGAACGGAGGGGAGTGAGGGAGGGGAGGAGAGAGAGAAGGAGCGCGAGAGAGAGAGGAGAGATGGAGATGTGAGGAGAGAGAGAGAGGAGATTTGATAGGAGATGAGAGCGAGTAGAGGAGAGAGAGAAGAGAGAGACGAGAGAGATGGAGAGGAGAGGAAGGGAGAGGGAAGAGGAGAGAGGGAGATGAGTAGGAGAGAGAGAGGAGGAAGCATCGCGAAGAGAGGATGACGAGACGAGAGAGAGAGAGAGAGATGAGAGGGAGGGAGAGAGAGAGAGAGACGAGAGATGAGAGACGAGAGGAGAGAGAGAAAGGGACCAGAGTGAAGAGAAGAGAGAGCGAGAGGAGAGCGAGAGATAAATAGATAAAGTGAGAGAGAGAAGATGAGAGAGACGAGAGGAGGAGTGAGAGAGAGAGAGAGAAGAGAATGAGAGAGAGATAGAGCAGGAGGAAGGAGAGAGAGAGAGAGAGACGAATGCGAGAGATGAGCGGAAGAGTGCGAGAGAACGTTAGGAGAGATGAGAGAGAGATGCGGCGCTCGCTCGAGAAGAGACGAGAGAGGGAGAGGAGAGAAGGAGATAGAGAGAGAGACTGAGAGAGAGAGAGAGAGAGAGGGGGGGGGGGGAGGGGGGGGGGGAGGAGAGAGAGCTGAAGAGCGAGAGGAGAGTGGAGAGAGGAGGAGGAGATTGAAGAGGAGAGAGATGACTGATGAGGAGAGAGACGAGAGAGAGAGAGGGAGGGGAGGGAGGGAGGGAAGAGGGCCTTGGGAAGAGTAGAGGGAGGGAGCAGAGAGAGTCTGAGAGAGAGAGAGAGAAAGTGGAGAAGAGGAGAGAGATGAGAAGAGAGTAGCGAGGAGAGAGAGATGGAGAGAGAGAAGAGGAGGAGAGAGGAAGGATGGAGAGAGAGGACAGGAGAGAGAAAAGAGAGATGAGAGAGAGAATGAGAGATGAGAGAGATTGAGTGAGAGGTGAGTGGGGAGAGTGTGAGAGAGAGAGGAGAGATGGAGAGAGAGTGAGAGGGAGGGAGAGAGAGAGAGAGAGAGCGAGAGAAGGAAGAGAGAGAGAGAGAGAGAGAGTAGAGGAGAGTTCAGGAGGAGAGAGAGAGAGAGAGAGAGAGAGAGAGAGAGAGAAAGGGAGAGAGAGAAGAGAGAGAGAGAGAGCGAGAGATAAATAGATAAAGAGAGAGAGAGAGAGAGAGAGAGAGAGAGAGAGAGAGAGAGAGAGAGAGAGAGAGAGAGAGAAAGAGAGAGCTGAAAAAAATACAAATGTCGAGAGTGTTTCGGAATATAACTCCTTTAATGGCTTGTCGGTTGAAGTGATTTGCCATAATTATCCAGGCCACTGCCCCTTTCCCTCCCCTTGTATGGGACTCTTTGTCTCTTATGTTCTCGCTCTCAGCCCCCCCCCCCCCGGCCCCCTCCCTCCCTCCCTCTCTTTCTCTCCCTCTCCCGCCCTCCCTACTCACCCTCCCTCCCTCTCTTTCTCTCTCTCTCCCTCCCTCCTTCACGCCCTCCCCCTCCTTCCCTCTTTCCCTCCCCCCTCCTTCCCTCTTTCCCTCCCCCCCTCCTTCCCTCTTTCCCTCCCCCCCTCCTTCCCTTTTTTCCTCCCCCCTTTCTTTCTCCCTTCCTCCCTCCCTTTCTCCTTCCCTCTTTCCCTCCCCCGTTTCTCTCCCCCTCTTACCTCCCTTTCTCCCTCCCTCCTTCCCTCTCGCCCCCCCACTCTCCCCCCCCCCCCCATGTCGTATTCCACACCGAATCGCCCGAGTCACGATAATCTTTGAAAATATAGGATCGTAGAATCCACACAGTGCGATATTCAAGCGTTTACAATACCGTTCATAAGGAGTTGAATCCCCTTCCCTCTTTCCCAAAAGAGAGTTTAATGCGAGGCGAATGGCTAAATTATTTTTCTTCCGTGTATTTTTTTTTTCTCTCTCTCTCTCTCTCGTTTTTTTCGTTGTCTTATGAATCTGTTGTCCGCCGCTTTTCTTTTTTTTTTCTTTTTCTTTCTTTTTTTTTCTTTTTTATTTGTTGGAGGGGCCGGAGGGTATTATTTGGGGAAGAGGAGAGAGAGAGAGAGAGAGAGAGAGAGAGAGAGAGAGAGAGAGAGAGAGAGAGAGAGAGAGAGAGAGAGAGAGAGAGAGAGAGAGAGAGAGAGAGAGAGAATAAGAAAGAGAGAGAAAGAGAGAGGTTACAAAAAAAAAAAAAAAAAAAAAAAAATTCACGGGTAAGCGCAAAGCACAAAATAAGAAAAGAAAGAAAGAAAGAAAGAAAAAAAACAAAACAGAAAGTAGTTCAAATACATTAAAAAAAACAACTAATGTTAACAATTACCGTCAAACAACATCTTTACACCCAACACCAGTATCATAATATTTTCAAAAGCAACACATTCCCCAGCGCGCTACCGCGGGTCCGTTTCAGTTGTTTACACGGGGTCGCATTACGGTAACGATTTCAGCGTATGTGTGTTTTCGTTACAGTACGCACATACGACGGTCGCCATGGTAATAGTGTGGCAACAGTGACGTGGGCCTGGCAGTGACG
>NW_028234428.1:10750010-10755010 GCF_977035675.1 Penaeus japonicus
CTTTAGTTTCATTTGACTTTTCCCTTCGACTTAATCGAGGTATTGAGCGGGAGGGGAGGGGAGGGGGGAGGGAGGACGAAGGACAATAATTAAATATAAAAGATATAAAAGATATGTACACTGTGACAGAAAATGACAGATAGAATGGTGTGTGTTTTTGTTTGTGTGTTTGTATAACTAGATAGATAGATAGATAGATAGCCAGACGTACAGACTTCATCATGACAAATGGAGAAAAAAGGTATGAATGAGACTGAATAATTTAATTGCATAATCAGAGGATGAAGCATTTCGAAACGCGGCAATTATACGCTTTGAGTTGTGATGTTTTCAGTCTCATTTATGCCTTTCTCTACATATACACAGATGTGTATGTATAGATATGCGTGCGTACATAACTGCACACACACACACACACACACACACACACACACAACCACACAACCCACACACACAAACGCAAACACAACATACACACACACACACACACGCACACAAACACACACAAACGCAAACACAACATACTCACACACGCACACAAACACACAGAACCCCCCCCCACCCCCCAACACAAACACAATCACCCCCCCTCACCCCACCCTACACACAAACACCCCCCAATCAATCCCCTACCACCACCCCCAAAGACCCCCTCCCTCCCTCAATCACCCCCTCCCCCTGCCCACTCAATCACCCCCTCCCCTCCCTTCCTGGTCGAATAAACACCGCCATCAGCGCCATCTATCGGTGAGATCCTCGGCGATCGTCACGGATAAAGGAAGACAAGCGAACGCCACCGCCCAGTGAGTCATTATCAACAATTAAGACAATTGCGGAGAGATTAGCGAAAGGGAGGTGATTGTGGGAGGGGGGAGGGGAGGGAAGGGGGTAGGGGTGGGGAGGGCGGGGTGGTGATAAGGGGGTAGGGGGAGGGGTGGTGGTAGGGGGGGTAGGGGGAGGGATGGGATTATGGAGGGAAATGGAAGGGTGGGGAGGGCGGGGTGGTGGTGAGGGTGATTGGGGGTGGGGTTGGAGGAGGAGAGGGTCTTAGAGGATCAAGGAGGAGGAAAAGGAGGAGGAGGAGTGGGAGGAGAGAGTAGAGGGGGGTTAGGGTATAGGGGAGGGGAGGGGAGGAGAGGGAAGGTCAGAAGGGGAGGGAAGTAAAGTGGGGAGGAAAGGGGAGGGGAGGGAAGATGGGAAGGGGAGAGGGGGGAAGGTGGGAAAGGGAGGGGAGGGAAGTAAAGTGGGGAGGAAAGGGGAGGGGAGGGAAGGTGGGAAGGGAAGCTGGGAAAGGGAGGGGAGGGGAGGGAGCAAGGAAGGGGAGGGAAGGTGGGAAAGGGAGGGGAGGGAAGGAAAGTGGGTAGTTGCTGCGAGGGTGGGGAGAGAGTCCTGGAGGGAGGAGAAGGGGGAAGGAGGGAAAGAGAAGGAAGGAGGGAAGAGAGGAAAGGAGGAGGGGCAAGGGGGGAAGGGGAAGGGAAGTGAAGAGAAGAGGAGGGGTGGGGAAGGACGGGGTAGGAGGAGGAAAGAGAGGAGGATGGGGGGAAGAAGAAGCAAGGGGTAGGGGAAAGGGGAATGAAAGAGAGGAGGAGGAGAAGGGGAAGAAGGGAGGAGGGAGGGGGAGAAAAGGGGGAATAGGGAAGAGGAAAAGAATGGAATATAAGAGAGGAGGAGGAGAAGGAAGAAGAGAAGTAGAGAGGGGGGAAGAAGGGAAGAAAATCGAGAAGGGGGACGATTAAACAAGAAGAGAAGGGGGAGGGAAGGGAGGATAGAAGAAGAATCGAAGAAGGAAAAGGCGACGGGGAGGGGAGGGGGAGGGGGGGGAGGGGGGGGGGGGGAGGGGGGGGGGGGGGGGGAAGGGGGGGAGGGGGGGAGGGGAAGGGGAGGGGGAGGGGGGAAGGGGGGAGGGGGTAGTTAGGGGGATGAGTGAAAGAGGAAAAAAGTAGGAAGATAGAAAGAGCACAATTAGAAACCATTGTGGGCGGTCTCTCCAAACCCCTGTTGAGAACAAGAGAGCGAAATTTCTGTATCGGAGGATGGACTGAAGAGGGAAATGACGCAGATTAGAATAAAGGACAAGAGGAGAGAGAGAGAGAGAGAGAGAGAGAGAGAGAGAGAGAGAGAGAGAGAGAGAGAGAGAGAGAGAGAGAGAGAGAGAGAGAGAGAGAAAGAGAAAGAGAGAGAGAGAGAAAGGGGAAGAAAGAGAAAGAGAGAGAGAGAGAGAGAGAGAGAGAGAGAGAGAAAGGGGAAGAAAGAAAGAAAGAGAGAGAGAGAGAAAGAAAGAGAGAGAGAGAGAGAATAAACTGAGATAGCGAGAGAGAGAGAGCGAGAGAAGATATCAAAAGCTTTAGAAAGGGACAGGAAAAAATGAAAAAAAATCAAAGTAAAAAAAATAGCGACTAGGAAAACAACAACAAAGAGTTGCATTGCAAATCAACACACAAGAGAAAAAGAGAATAAGATCCTGTTTATCGAAGGGATATCTAAACACAGCCTGAATATCCTATTTATTCAGTTGTATAAACATTATAGAAGATATACACAAATACACAAACATAAAAAAAAAAATCGCTTTTGACTTGCGAATACCCAAAACAGATCATCTTCAGTATTTCCTAAAGATGTTAAGAAATACACTCTTAATTAAGAATTGTCTCGTAAATTTCCCTTTTCTAGAGCAGGTGGTTAAATAGTTAAAACGCATGTTGGGTACTTGTTTCTGTGTGATTTGTACTTTACGGAGTTTAGTTGGAATGAATTTAGGGGGTGGGGTGGGGGTGGGTGTGATGGAGGGGGTGGGGGGAATGGTGCTCAAAGTTCTAACTATTTTTCTCTTTTTTTTTTTCTTTTTTTCTTTTATCACAATTGTGCGAACGATTATAAAAGTCTCTCAGGCTGGAAGGTCCTGCTGATTGTACTCTCGATTTTTGAAAAAGTAAACATACATTTTTTTTTTTTTTACGTATTTGCTTGATGTTCAAAGCAATCAGTGTATCTTTTTTTTTTTCCTCTTCTCTTTTTTTTTGGCAAGGGACAAACATGAATGCCACGTTTTGACTTCGAATAATGAGAGGAAAATGGCACACTTGACCGGGTTTACTTCATTGTTTCCTCAACTCGTAATTTTCGGATTTTCAGATTCCCTTCGGACGTCCAGTAGTGTTAGCCTGTTGCATCATCCCCTGCTAAAGATTTTATGTGTGCTTATATGTTTATTCATTTAGCTATTTATGTATCTATCTGTCTATGTCGCCTGGTTCTCTCTTTATTTAGTTTATTTGATGCTTTTTTTTCAGTTTTAAGGATTTCTCCAGCTGGGCCTTTATCTTCTGATAAAATAATTTCTTCATTTTCAGAGTACTTGTATTCAAAATTCTCCCTGTATATCCTTATGGGGCTCTCTGTAAGCCATATGATATTTCTTACCAAAGTCGCGTTTTCTACGATTTAGAGAAAATGTGGAGTGACACATTTTCTTCCTTATTTTCGTATGTATTTTTTTCGTACCAATTTCCGTTTTCCTTTTTCATCTATTCTTTTAAGCCTGCCATCGGGAATATCAACCCTCCTCAATCAGTTCCTTCAAGTCAGTAGCCCAGAGTTCATCGAAGTGTTCCCAAACCGTATGTTATTTCATTCTCAGTGTCTTTCTTATAGAATGTATTACTTGCCTGACCGCAGAATAATCCTCGATTGCGTTCAATTACTGCCTGTCACATGCACAATCCTTATTTCCGTTGATATGCATTAACACTTGTCTCTCAAGTTCCTTAGGCTATAAATAAAGGTTGCCTCTGACAAGCAAACTTTCCCCTCTTTTGACCTGTTTACTGTGAATATAATGTGTCCTGTTTCTTAAGTTGCTTTTAACTTTATAACCAAGTTCTGTTCTGCGTCTGTTAGTCGAGTCTCGCATCATTCTGGAGACTATCTCTCGAGAGGACACACCCAGCCTCCTGCAGATTCTGACCGCATGCCATAACAGGTATGGCACGACGCCCCCCTCCCCTCTGGGTGCCTCTGCTATGCCTGGTATCTACACCACGCTACCAAGTGTCCGCAGGGACGAGGCATCAAAATCCACCACATGCCTAAGTTAGAATACCTTTAATTTTTGTTTTTATTATTATTGAAACCACTTATTTTGTATTTGAAAAAAAAAATCAACCCTTTGGCAAAAAAAAAGATCTAACGTTACATAAACACTAGCCACATATTAACAACTCTTGAGATCATTCCCCAGCTGATGAAAAGCTCTAAGTCATACATGAAAGAGAGACAGACTTTGACTTTGACTTTGAAGAAACCCTCCTCCAGCTACACCGTCTGGAGGGAAGTGTAGCGTCGGGGTAACTCCAAATTAATAAACTTCTGCCGCGGCGAGAGGACACCAAGATCAAGTTCTGAGGAAACGACATGTTCACACTCGGCTCCGACTCACATGTGGTGCCAAGCGGTGGGACCAAACCTCACAGCTCACGTTTGGTACCAGCCGATGAGATGGCATCCATACTACTAAAGCCCAAACACAGAGAGAGAGAGAGAGAGAGAGAGAGAGAGAGAGAGAGAGAGAGAGAGAGAGAGAGAGAGAGATTAGAGGAAGAGGAGGAGAGGAGAGGGGTGGTGTGGAGAGGACGAGAGGAGGAGGAAGAGAGAGGATGAGGGAGAGATATTGATGGGAGTGAGGAGAGGATGCTGAGAGATGAGGAGGAGGAAGGGAGAGAGTGATATGCCCCGGGGAGGAGAGGGAGGGAGGGGAGAGAGATACGGGTTGGAAGGAGAGGAGTGAGAGATCGGGGGGAGAGGGAGGAGAGAAGAGGGGGAGGAGGCGAGAGAGGATGAGTTAGAGGTTGAGAGATGAGAGGAGAGGAGAAAGAAGGCGGAGAGGAGAAGGAGAGAGAAGAGGGGTTTTTTTTTTAAACGGTAGGGAGGAAAGGGGGGAAAAAGCGAGAAGAGAGAGAGAAAGAGAGAGAAAAAGGTGAGAAGAGGACAGAAGAAGAGAA
>NW_028234428.1:10775010-10780010 GCF_977035675.1 Penaeus japonicus
TTTTCGTTAAGGGAGTTTTTTTTGTTTGGGGTGTTGTGGGTCATTCGAGGAGGGGGTTTGTTTGTTTGTTTGTTTGGTTGGTTTGTTTGTGATTTGGTTATTTAAGGGAGGGTGGGTCAGGGTTGTGAGGGAGGGAGGTTGTGAGGAGGAGGGGGGGGGGGGGAGGATGAGAGATTGGGAGGGCGTGAGGGAGGGTGTGAGGGAAGTTGTGAAGGGGTTGTGAGGGAGGGTGAGAGGGATGGAAGTTGTAAAAGAAGGAGGATATGAGGGAGGGAGCGTGTGAGGGAAGGAGGGTGTGAGGGAGGGAGCTTGTGAGGGAAGGAGGGTGTGTGGGACGGACGGGGTATGAAGGGGGGGATAATGAGGGAGGTTGTGCAGGAGGTTGGGGGTAGGGAGGAAAGGAGGGGAGTAGGGAGGGAGGGTGTGAGGGGGGAGGCTTACGAAACCTCCAGTCACCTCACGAAACCTCATGACTATCACTTATCTACGACATGGGGGGGGAGGGGGGAGGGGGGGGAGAGGGGAGGGGGGGGAATAGAATCTTGGGGGGGTGAGCGGGAGGGTGGGGGGGGGGGGTGGGGTGGGGGGGGAAACGCAGCACTGACAGGAACTTGCTTTCTGACGCCATATGTGGGCACGAAAAACCTGTGTCTGGTCAGTGGAACACACGTTGTCTGTCTGTCTCTGTCTGTCTGTATGTGTGTCTGGTTTTGTTTGTTTGTATGTCTGTTTAACTGTCTCTTTTTTTTCGTTGTTCTATCTCTTTCTTCCCTTCTCCTTCTCCTTTCAAAAAATTATATATATATATATATATATATATATATATATATATATATATATATATATATATATATTCCTCACTCTCTCTCTCTCTCTCTCTCTCTCTCTCTCTCTCTCTCTCTCTCTCTCTCTCATTCTCCACCTCCCTCACACTCTGCCCCTCCCCTCTCCCTCTCCCCTCCCCTTTCACTCTCCCCATCCCTATATCATCTCCTTTCACTCTCCTCCTCCTCCTCCCCTCTCACTCTCCCCCTTCCCTCTCACTCTCTCCCACCCCCTCACTCTCACTGACCCCTCCCCTCTCACTCTCCCTCTTCCCTCTCACTCTCTCCCACCCTCTTACTCTCACTGACCCCTCCCCTTTCACTCTTCCCCTCCCCTCCCCTCTCACTCCCCCCATCTCCCCATCCCCTCTCACTCTCACTCTCCCCCTCCCCTCTCACTCTCACTCTCACTCACCCCCTCCCTTTCACTCCCCCCATTTCCCCTTCTCACTCTCACTCTCCCCCGCCTCTCCACTCTCCTCTCCCTCTCACTCTCCCCCTCCCTCTCACTCTCACTCTCCCCCTCCCTTTCACTCCCCCTTCTCTCCCCATCTCCCCCTCCCCTCATACTCTCCCCCGCCTCTCACTCCCCCCATCTCTCCCTCTCCCCCTCCCCTTTCACTCTCCCCCTCCCCTCCCCGCTCACTCTCCCCCTCCTTCTCACTCTCACTCTCCCCCTCCCCTCTCACTCTCACTCTCTCCCTCCCCTCTCACTCTCACTCACCCCCTCCCTTTCACTCCCCCCATTTCCCCTTCTCACTCTCACTCCCCCCCTCCTTCTCCCTCTCCCTCCCCCGATCTCCCCCTCCCCTCTCCCTCTCCCCTTCCCTCTCCCCTTCTCCCCATCCCCTCTCACTCTCCCCTTCCTCCTTCCCTCTCCCCTCCCCTTCTCCCCATTCCCTCTCACTCTCCCCCTCACTCTCAATCTCCCCCTCCCTCTCCCTCTCACTCTCACTCTCACTCCCCCTCCCCTCTCACTCTCCCCTTCCCCCTTCCCTCTCCCCTCCCCTTCTCCCCATCCCCTCTCACTCTCCCCCTCCCCCTCCCTCTCCCTCTCACTCTCACTCTCCCCCGCTTCTCCCCCACCAAAACCCCCGCTCACCTGCAGGCACAACATGAAACACGCACGGCGCCCTCTGCTGGCCGACGTCGTTGACCGCCCAGCACAGTAATTCCCCAAAGTCGTGGTGCGTCTGGGGCGTGTACCTCACGACGCTGCTCCTGCCACTGCTGCTGGAGAGGTTGAGGGCCACATCGACGACGCCCGTGGAGGTGTTCACCGCCCATCTGTTGGGAGGAGGAGGAGAGGAAGGGAGGAGTTGTGTGATGCCGTCCTTCGTTTGTTTAGGTCTCCTTCGTGGTGAGGAGTGTATGATCTGAGGTATAAAGCGGTATGTGTTATGTATTTTTTTTTTTTTCTGAAAAGTGATGTGTCCGTACTTTTTTTTTATGAACCGCTACGTGTCACGTACTTTTTTTTTCTAAAACGCTATGTGTCATGTACTTATTTTCTGAACCGCTACGTGTCACGTACCTTTTTTCTGAACCGCTACGTGTCACGTACTTTTTTTTCTAAAACGCTATGTGTCACGTACTTATTTTCTGAACCGCTACGTGTCACGTACCTTTTTTCTGAACCGTTACGTGTCACGTACTTTTTCTTATGAACCGCTACGTGTCACGTACTTTTTCTTATGAACCGCTACGTGTCACGTACTTTTCTATGAACCGCTACGTGTCACGTACTTTTTTATGAACCGCTACGTGTCACGTACTTTTTCTTATGAACCGCTATGTGTCACTTACTTTTTTATGAACCGCTACGTGTCACGTACTTTTTTATGAACCGCTACGTGTCACGTATTTTTTTATGAACCGCTACGTGTCACGTACTTTTCCTTATGAACCGCTACGTGTCAAGTACCTTTTTTATGAACCGCTACGTGTCACGTACTTTTTTATGAACCGCTACGTGTCACGTATTTTTTTATGAACCGCTACGTGTCACGTATTTTTTCTTATGAACCGCTACGTGTCACGTACTTTTTTATGAACCGCTACGTGTCACGTACTTTTTCTTATGAACCGCTACGTGTCACGTACTTTTTTATGAACCGCTACGTGTCACGTACTTTTTCTTATGAACCGCTACGTGTCAAGTACCTTTTTTATGAACCGCTACGTGTCACGTATTTTTTCTTATGAACCGCTACGTGTCACGTACTTTTTCTTATGAACCGCTACGTGTCACGTACTCTTTTATGAACCGCTACGTGTCACGTACTTTTTTATGAACCGCTACGTGTCACGTACTTTTTTATGAACCGCTACGTGTCACGTACTTTTTTATGAACCGCTACGTGTCACGTACTTTTTTATGAACCGCTACGTGTCACGTACCTTTTTTCATGGCCTTCCTGTGTGTAGAGGAGAGATTTTTTTTTGGGGGGTTGTCATATTCCCCCCCCCCCCCCCCGAAAAAAAGGAAAACTAATGCAAAGATCCATCCCACCCCCTGGAAAAAGGTACTTCTTGTTACATAAGACTCCTATCATTACCTTCTATTTTACTTTACTGTCCTATACTCTCCTCCCTTTATACAAATCCTTATATGACAAATAAAACTACAACACTGATACACGCTCCTGTACCGTAATGCCATCAGAACATATATAGTTGTACCGTATCAAAAAAACCAGCTGTACCTGTATGTCCACCTGTACCTGTAATTCCACTGCCTCGTCCATTCACTTATACGACGAAAATATACAAATATTCATCAAGTTCCCGCAATTTGCTCCACGAGAGGAAACACTCGGCGCCATCTTGGAAAAAAAAAATCCTCGGGAACAAAAGTTTTCATTTTCTTTATGCTTTTTTTTTTTTTTTTTTTTTTTACGAAAGACTGAGTTTTATTTTTTGTTTTTGTTACTTTGAGGAAGGAATTATTAAGACAATGACGTTGAGAGAGAGTGAGCGCAATTCCTAGCAATAGTAATTGAAATGACACTGATAAAGAAAATAAGAAGGGGTAAGGAAGAAGAGGTAGAGAACAAGAGGAACAAGAATAAGAAAAGAATAAATAAATGAGGAAGAAGAAAAACAAGAAGAGGAAGAAATTAAAAAAGAAACAGATGGAGAAGAAGATGACGAAGAAGAAGAGAAAGAAGAAGTTGAGGAAGAAGAAGAAGAAGAAGATGAAGAGGAAGAAGCAGTAAAAGAGAAAGAAGAGGAAGAAGAAAAAGAAGAGGAAGAGGAAGAAGCAGTAAAAGAGAAAGAAGGAGAACAAAAAGAAGAGGAAGATGAAGAATATATAGAAAAAGAGGAAGAAGAAATATACAATGAAGAGGAACAGGAACAAGAAGAAAAAGAAGAGGAAGAAAAAGAGGAAAAAATGAAAAAAAAAATGAAGAAGATGAAGAAGAGAAACATGAACATGAAGAATCAGAAGAGAAAGCGAAAGAAGAAAAAAGTAACGAAAAATAATAATAATAAAAAAAAGATAAAGCGAAAGGCAAAGAATATTGAGAGATCACGATTAAACAGATTACAATACAAAACCAAAAACAAAAACAAAACCAAACAAACTACAAATACACACACAGACAAATACAAGAAATACAACACCAATACAATACCTGAATATCGACGGGGCGGGGTGGGCGTGGACGTGACATGGCACCTGCAGTTCCTCATGTCTCGCCGCCCCATACACCGTGTTCTGACCCTCTGCGCACGTAGGGGGGACTGTGGAAGAGATGGGGGAGGGGAGGAGGGGAGGGGGAGGTTAATTTGGTGGTTATTTAGGGGGGGTTTGATGGGGAGGGAGGGAGGGAGGGGGTGATGATGGTGTTGAAGTGATTGTGATTGTTTAGTGGTGGCAATGATTGTGGTTGGGGATGGTAATGATGAATATAGTTGGTGATGATGATGAATATGGCAATGGCAATGTGTCAATGATTATAATCCTATGGTTTTCTTTTCTACCTTTCGTCTATCTTTCCCTCTCTTCTTCTGTTCTCTTATTCTTTATCTCTTCCCTCCTTCTTTTCCTCTTTTCTCTCTCCTTTCCTCGCCTTATCCATTTCCCCTCTCCTTCCCTCCCTCCCTCCCTCATTTTCTTTCCCTTCTCACCTTCCCATCTCCCACCCTCCCTTTCTCTCTCTTTCCCTCCTT
>NW_028234428.1:10785010-10790904 GCF_977035675.1 Penaeus japonicus
CTCTATATACTATCTATCTTCTCTTAATCCTCTCTCGATTAACTCTATCTGTATCTCTCTCTACTTCTCTGTCTATCTAGCTTCCTTCTCTCTCTCCTCTATCATCTCTCCATCCCTTTCTCATCTCTCACTTCTACTATCTTATCTTCTCTATCTCTCTTCTTCTCTTCTTCTCTTCTCCTTTATCTTCCCTCTATCTATCTCCTATCTCTTACTCTCTCTCTCACTCTACTCTATCTTATCTCTCTCTATTCTCTCTTCCTCTCTCCTCGCCTACTCTATCTTATCTCTTTCTTCTCATCTCTTCTCCCTCCCTATCTTCCTACTCTCTCCTCTCTATCCTCCTCCTTCTCCTCTATCTTCTATCTTTCTGCTCTCTCTCATCTCTATCCACTCTTCTCTTTTCCCTCTCTCTCTCCTCTTCTATCCTCTCTCTATCTCCTCACTCATTATCTCCTATCTCTTATCTTATCTCTATCTCTCTCTCTCTCTCTTCTCTATCTCTCCTTCTTATCCATCTTATCTCTATCTCTCCTCTATCCTTCCCTTCTCCTTATCCTCTCTCACTCTCTACCCTCTATCTATCTTCTATCGCCTCCTCTCCTATCTCATAATCTCTCTCTTCTATCTCTTATCTATCCTCTTTCTATCTCTCGCCTATCTCTCTATCTCCTCTCTCTATCTCATATCTTATCTCTCTTCTCCTTTATCTCTCTCTCTCTATCTCTTATCTCCCCTATCTCTCTCTTTTATCTACTTCTCTCTCTCTTTCCTCTCCTATCTCCTCTACCTCTTACTATCTTATACTCTCTCTCTATCATCTCTCTTTCTTCTTCTTATCTATCTATCACCCATGCTCTTCACCTCTCCTCTCGCTCTCTCTCTCCTCTCTCATCTTTATCTATCTCTCTCTATCCTTCTTCTCTCTCTCCCCTTCGTCTCACTCATATCTATCCCTCTCTCCATCTCTCCTCTATGCTATCTCTTCTATCTTTCTCTCAATCTTATCGGCTCTCTCTCGCTTTATCTCTTCTCTCTTCTCTTGTTCCTATCTCTTCTTCTACTATCTCTCTCTCCCTTCATCTCCTCTATCTCTATCTCTATCTCTTCTCTCTCTCCTCTATCGTCTCTCCTATCTCTATCCTTCATACTGCTCACTCATTCTCTTCTCTTATCTCTATCCTATCTCTCTCTTGATCTCGTATCTCTCTCTCTATCTTTATCTCTCTCACTATCTTTCTTCTTCTCTCTCTTCCTGCTATCTTCTCTATCTCTCCTACTCTTCTCTCCTCCTCTTATCTCTCCTCTCTATCTCTCTCTATACGCTCTCTCTATCCTATCTCTTCTCTTCCTATCTCTCTATCTCCGCTCTCTCATCTCGCCTTCTCTATCATTCTTCATCCTCTATCTCTCTCTCGTCTTTCTCTCTATCTATCCTCTCCTATCCTCTCTTCCTCTCACTATCGCTTCTATATATCTTCTCGCTCTATCTTCCCCTATGCTTCTACTTTATCTTATCTATCTTCTCTTCTCTTCACATCTCTCTCTCTTAATCCTCTTCACTTATAACTATCTTCCTCTACTCTTCTCTCTCTTCTCCTCTCCCTTTCTCTTTTCTCTCTATCTCTCCTCTCCTCTCCTCTCTCTCCGCTTCTCTACTCTGCTCTATCTTCTTCTTCTTTTATCTATCATCTCTTCTTCTCCTATCTCTATCTTCTCTATCTATCTCTATCTCTATCTATCTCTCTTCCTTCTATCATTCAATCTCTATCTATCTCCTCTATACTATCTTTACCTATACTTCTCTCGCTATCCTCCTATCTCTCACTTCTCTCTCCTATCTTCTCTCTTCTCTCGGAGTCTCTCTCTATCCTTCTCTTCTTCCTCCTTCTATCCTTCTTTCTTCCTCTCCTCTCTCCTCTGTTATCTCTTGCTTTCCCTCCGTCTCCTCTCTAATCTATACTCTCTCTCCTTTTCTCGTATCTCTATCTCTCTCATCTCTATCTTTCTACTCCTTCTATCTCTCTTCTCTACTTCTTCTTCTTTATCCTCTCTTCTTCTCACTTATCTCTCTTCTCTACACCTTCTATCCTTCTATCCTTCTCTCTCTTCTCCACTAACTTCCTTCTCTCTCACTTTCTCTTATCCTCACTTTACTTCCTCTCCTTCTACTCTTCCGCTTCTTACTCTATCATCTTCTCCTCTCTCTTCTCTATCCTCTCACACTCTCTTCTCCTTCTCTCTTCTTCTAGCTTCTTCTTCCTCTCTCTCTCATCTATCCACTTCCCTTATCTCCTCTCTCCTCCTACTCTCTCCCTTATCTCCTCTCTATCTAATCTATATCTCTCCTTCTCTTCTGCTAACTCCTTCTCTCCTCTCACTTCTATCTCTAATCTATCTTCTCTCTATCACTTCTATCATCTCTCCGTGTCATCTATCTATCTCTCTCTCGATCTCTTCTATCCACACCTCTCTATCTATCTCTCTCTTCTTATCTTCCCGTCTCTCTCCTTCGTCCCAATCTCTACATCTTCCCTCTATCCTCTCTCTCTCTTCCTTAGTCTCTATGCTCACTCTCCTTCCGACCTCTATCCTATACTCTTCTCTCCTTTCACTCTCTTATACTCTTCTCTTCTAGCTTCTACTTCTCCTTATCTCTCTCTCTCTCTCTCTATCTATCTCTCTTCTCGTCTCTAGCCTCTCCTATACTCTCTCTCTCTTCCTTCTCTCGATCTTCTCGCTCTTCTATCATCCTTATCTCTACTCTCTCTCTCTCTCTCCCTCATCTCTCAATATATCTTCTTCTCTCGTTATCTCTCTCCTTCCTCTCTTCTCCCTTATCCTCTATCTCCTCCTATCTCTCTCCATCTCTCCTCTATCTCTTCTATCCTTCTCTTCCCATCTACTATCTTCTCTCTCTATCTCTCCTATCTATCCTCTCTCTCTATCTTCTTCTATCATATCTCATCCTATCCTTTCCTCCACAGCTTCTATCTCTATCCTTCTCTCTTCTCTCCCTTATCTCTTTCGCTCTAATTCTTCTCTCTTCATCCATCCTCTCCTCTATCTATCTATCTCCTATCTCTCCTCTCGTATCTCATCTGCATCGCTCTTCTCTATCTATCCTTCTTCTCTCTCTCTTCTCTCTATCTCCTTCTATCTCTATTATCTATTCTTTCGCTTCTCTTCTGCTCCTTCATTCCTTCTTCCTCTCTCTATCTCGATCTCTCCTCCTCTCCTTCTCTTCCTCTCTTCTTCTCTATCCCTCTCTACTTATTCATCTCGCTTCCTCTTATCTTCGCAGTCACTCTATCTCGCTTTCTCTCTTCTCTTCTCTCTTCTCTCCCGGCGTCCATCCTGCTCTCATGCTAAATAAAGGCATTGGTACTCTATCTATGCCCTAATTATCATAACCTGCTATTTTCGATACTGATCGTTATCAATTGAGCTGTGTGTGACCTCTGATATACCGAGGTTGCACTCAGGCTGCCGTGTGTGATGGTGCGTTCAGTTCACAATCTCTGTTCGATTCTTTACGTTTGGTTTGAGATAATTGATAACGCACTTCTTCTTTTTTCCAGTGAGAGACAATGAAGGTATTGTGTTGCTTTATACAGGCATATTCTCAAAAGGGAGCGCTACGATTAGATGTAAATTTGAACGAGTATAAGAATTTATCAGGGTATTTTTACTTTTTTTTTTCTCTCTCTCTCACTCACCCTCTCTCTGTATCTCTCTCTCTCTCACTCTGTATCTTTCTCTCTCTCTCTCTCTCTCTCTCTCTCTCTCTCTCTCTCTCTCTCTCTCTCTCATAAACACACACACACACACACACACGAACGAAAAGATAAATCCAAAGACGATATATGCACATTCCTACATAGCCTTCGGCGTTTGAAAAAGTCCCCCCGATCTTTGTTTACGAAGAAATGCAAACCCGTTGACATGGATAGTTCCAGTTACCACATCTTTAAATTGATAGGAGTATGTGCATAAATTGAGACTTGGCTATAGTGCAGATAAGCAAGTGGTACTGTCTTTTGCAATCTTTTAATATGGTTTGGTACTTAATTGTTGTCTGTTTCTTTGCTTGCATTTGTCCAGAGAGAGAGAGAGAGAGAGAGAGAGAGAGAGAGAGAGAGAGAGAGAGAGAGAGAGAGAGAGAGAGAGAGAGAGAGAGAGAGAGAGAGAGAGAGAGCGAGAGAGAGAGAGGGGGGGTGGGGGGGGAGAGAGAGAGAAAAGGAGAGAGAGAGAGAGAGAAAGGGCGAGAGAGAGAAAGGGAGAGAGAGAGAGAGAGAGGGAGAGAAGAGAGAGAGCTGAGTGAGAGAGAGAGAGAGACAGAGAGAAAGGAGAGAAGGGTGAGAGGAAAGAGAGAGAGAGAGAGAGAAAAAAGGAGAGAGAGAGAGAGAGAGAAAAAGAGAGAGAGAGAGATGAGAGAGAGAGAGAAGAGAGGAGAGCGAGAAAGAAGAGGAGGAGAGAGAGAATAGACGTATAAGGAGAGAGAGAGAGAAAGAGAGAGAGAGAGAGAGAGAGAGAGAGAGAGAGAAAGGAGAGAGAGAGAGAGAGAGAGAGAGAGAAGAGAGAGAGAGAGAGAGAGAAAGAGAGACAGAAAGATAAAGAGAAAGAGAAACAGAGAGACAGGGAAAAAGAGAAAGAAAGAAAGAGCGAGTGGAACAGACCGCCAGACCGACATAAAGACACACACACACACAAACAGACAAAAAAAAAAAACAAAAAAAAAAAACAGAAAGACAAGACCAAAACTCGAGCCAACAGAATATTCAGCTCGTATTTATATCATTAGGAGATCAAACATCGCAGATCACATTTAGAAGCAAAACATGCATTGGAAAAGCTTTTAATTCTTTCGTGTTTACTTTTCGATGCTCCAGCTTAGTGCTTCCGTTCCTCCCCTTGTTGTTACGCAAACATTAAGTAAACAAAGATGGAAGATGTTTCGAAAGGTTGGTAATTGGCCTCGCCTTGATATCTTTGTGATGTCGTCAATATTAGATTTACTGAGAGCATAATTGGCTCTGTATATTGAATTCCTTTGAAGAAGCTTTGATCATAATCGAGGGAGCTTCACTACAAAAGGATATATTGTCAACAATGATGCAATTAAATCATTCACCTCACTTGCAATCTACTCTGGACTATCAACCAAAGAGACGGTTTTCAAAAAGGTTGATTTAATAATATGTGGCAACTCCTCCAAGCAGAGTTGACAAGAGCGATTATTTCACGCGGAAGAATACATATTATCGCGTGCTTATAACCGTCACCTCTCGAAAGCAGCCTTTATGCCGAGGGGACACAACGTCGAGATTAGCACGCGACAAAGGAAAGAAAGGTTAGGAGCGACCTTGAAAGTATTAGGAAGAAGGATAAAGAAAGAAAAAAAAGTAAGAAAAAGAAGAAGAAGAGGAGGAAAATCGTGTGAAATTTTTCCCCGATATGTTTACCTACTCAGCCGGAAGCAATTTTCCTTTGAGGATACTACATACACTCAGCAAATGCGATTGTGGAAACATTGTGTGAAGAGCCTTGAAGGAGATGGCTCTGTGTATTCTCTTTTTGTCATTTCTATTAATTTCTAAATGTTTTTTTTTCCATTCTACAAATCTCTTCTAAAAATGGTAGGTCACTTCCGCATCAATTAGATAAAAGAGCAATTAACAGTAATAACGCCAAATAGTAATTACTATAACCGTGATCACGACAATGAAACAAAGATGATATTCACAGCATCATTAACAGCCTCTCCCGGACAACAACAAGAAGAAGAAAAGAAATATCCCCTCTTCCCTCCCTCCTCCCCCCCCCAAAAAAAAAAAAAGATAAATAAATAGCACCCTCCCATCCCTCCCCCTCCATCCTCCTCCACCCCCCCC
>NW_028234428.1:10791004-10793504 GCF_977035675.1 Penaeus japonicus
CACATAACTGCGCATGGATTTCTTTCAACACATTTTTAAACGAATCTTAATAAACTAATATTATTTGTCAAAGACTATAAACAAACCGTTATTCCTCAAAACTCAAAAAAAAAAAATTGAATCACAGCATAGTGAAGCCCTTTTGTGTTCGTTACAATGTAAATCTGGCTTCAAAAGATTCAAAATTAACTCGACTTCATTTCCTACAGCCCGAATAACGATTGGAGTGCGCTTAATGATAGGAGTGCGAATAATTGGTGGAGTGCGAATAACGATGGGTGTGCGAATAACGAGGAGTGGGGCAATACTCGACAACCTAAAGAGTATTTCGATATACAAATTAACTTAACTACTTGTATCTCCGCTACACTGACCCTCACTTGTTTCAGCATTTTCCGTTTAACGTGATCAATGGAGCCACTCACCCATATTCACTGATAGCAGCTGGAAAACGTTTGACTATTTAGGAAAAGGAACTTTGAACCTAACAGCTGTTTTTGAACGTTACACTGGTGTTGGGGCTATTGTGATGATATTTCCCACGATCACATATCATCACCATCACGCTCTTGTTATCGCCATTGTGACCGGCGCGTCATCATCATCATCATCACCATCATCATCATCGCCATCATATCCACTTCCCATCATCCTCCATAAACCCAGAACATTCCACCGCTTGGAAGCACGCAAGTACCTCCAGCATACCGCCATCAGCACGTTCTTAATACACCATTTTTACCCCCCCTCTCGTCTCCCAACCTCACCTCCCTTACGCATCCATCTATTTCAACCCCAGTCCCTAGTTGCTGTTCCCTTATCTCTAGACCCTAATCCCCAATCGCCAGTTCCCAGGCCCTAATCGCCAGCTCTAAGTTCCCAGTCGATAGTCCTGAGTCCCCAATCGTCAGTCTCGAGTCCCGAATCCCCAATCGCTAGTCCCGAGTCCCCAATCGTCAGTCCCGAATCCCCAATCCCCAAAAGCATCTGGCGGGCTTTGCCATTAACACTTAACTAGATTCCGAACACCATGTACAAGATACCAGGTAGTCGTTGGCTTATCGCGAGTCTACGATCTTGTTCCTTCGTCTTATCTGCCCGATCGCCGAGTCGAGGCTATGGAGGTTGGAACTGAGGAAGTCTCTCTCTCCTCTTTCTTTCTCTCTCTCTCTCTCTCTCTCTCTCTCTCTCTCTCTCTCTCTCTCTTCTCTCTCTCTCTCTTTCTATGCTGTTGTAGTAGGTATACATGTACGTACGTCTGCACTCACAAAGACATAGATCACTGAAACATGTGCGCATGATCCACACACCATTACTTACACACACACACATACATATTCACACACACGCCCGCACCTCGTGGTGAAGGTATTACCGCGTCTGTATAAGGAATTCGGTACGCTTTTCTCACCACCCATTACGATGCTCCTGTTACCTGATAAAGCGGCTGTGAAGAATGGCCTCACGTGGACCTCGAGGCCTTGATGTTGGTGTGCGTGTGGCCTTGGGATTGGACTTGTGTTTTGGCTTTGCGTTTGGTGCGTGTGAGAGGTCTGTGGTTTTGTTTGGTGTGTGTGTGTGTGTGGTTTTGTGTGTGTGTGTGTGTGTGTGTTTGTGGTAGCTTTGTGACTTTATTTCTTCGTGTTTATGTATGTGTGTTTGTCTTTGGTTGTGTCTGTACTATTGGTGGCAATGAAATTATGTTTATTTGCTTGTTTTTGTTTATGTGTGTATTTCGCTTTGTGTTAGGCCGTTTAGCTTCGTGAATTTAGTTTTCTTTGGCTCAGTTGATAATTACATTTCCAGCGACTAGATTAGGTCGAGGCTACCGTAGAGAATTAAGTCGCAAAATAAATTGCTTTCTAAAGTCGGCTTTAGGCTACTACTGCCTTACCTGTCAAATACATTGAAAATATACTCTCGAGTTGAAAAAAGAAGTAGCACAAGAACAAGAGAAAGAGTAAGAGTTAACAGAACAAGAACAGAAAGTACGTCGGTTGCGCCCTCTTGATGTCGCCATTCTTATTACGAGCCTGAGTTTAGTTAACGTTCATTACAAAGCGCACTTGTAGCTTGTGGAAACCTCGAGATATCTTGTTACTTAGATTTTAGACTTTCACTACGAGGCGCCCTTTAGGGATCAGTATGACTTGGAAGGCATTTAATCCCCCTTTTTCGCGCCCACTTGTTACGGTAAAGCTTCGTCGAGTCTGAAGCTTCGACTAAAAGTACCGACTAAAAGTTACCGCGTTTTCTGTTCTGGAGGAAGGGGGTTAATGATGTAATTTAGATGTTGTTTATTTAATGTTTATTATCATTTATTATTATTATTATTATTATTATTATTATATTATTTTGTTATTTTTTCCCAGACGGTTTTGTTGGTTACTATTCTTATTTTTGGCCATTTTATTTTCTGTGTTTTGTTATAATTTTTTTACTTGATTGTTCATTTATTTGTTGTTATTATTACTTTGATATCCTTGGTTTATCACCCTTC
>NW_028234428.1:10798504-10801004 GCF_977035675.1 Penaeus japonicus
TAAAAGAATTAGCAAGTAAGTTATGCTACGTTTAGTATCTACTTCTCAAATTAGGTATATCCAGTAATGGTAAATATAGTACAAAAAGATACAAGAGTACGGACTTGCGAATAGGCATCGGGTGATGGCGGTTAACTTTCTCGTAGTGCGTATGCAAACCAACACGCGACCAAGCTCGATCATCAGCTGTAGCAAGTCAGGTATCTGTTTAAGATCAGACTGGGGGAAAAAATCATTAGGGATCCCGGGTTGCAGGATGAACCCGAGAGTTGCAAGGAATGCAAGGAGTGACTGCAACAGGTACGAATACAGCTAGAAAGGTCCTGGTAGGTCGACATATGTGGTAGTTACCAGCAGGAACTATCTGCAAGGTATAGCGAAATTAGTACTTATATTGAAAAATAATCATATAAGCAACTAATCATATGATTTGGCAATAACAAGAAATGGCAGTATATACCTGAATTTCTTGATATTTGTGCCAATACTTACGCAGTAGCAGAAGGATTCTGGTGTGTGTACGCGATGACACTATCTGATGTGACACTATGCTGTCTGCTTTGATAATTTATGAGTAATGAAAAAAATGATAAGTTAAGATGTAATTCACAATTTATAAAACTGGGTCTAGTCCTACGGGGAGTGGGAAGGCACGGACATGGTCAGTAGCAATAGAAAGAACACTGTAAATGTGTATGATGCTTGTAAAAAAAATATTAGTCAAATTACCAAACATATACCTATCTTTATAGGCGTGACCGGAAGTTCAAGATTTGAGGCAAAGTGGGTAAAAAAAATATCCATGAAGTATGACTTATGAAAGAATCACAAATATTAATATAAATATTGACCTGGAGGTCGTTCGTGGAGGAATACGGTGATTTTAACCGTGATCGACCCATGCTTTTTTTTTTTTTTAAGTGGTCGGTAAGAAGTATGCGCCAATTGAACACGTCCCGTGGGGAAACGCTGTCTTAGCTCGAGAACAAAGATAAATATTGATGAATTAGGACTATGCTAGGATATTTCAATTGAGTGGCGAACTCGTCCTTCTGTAATATGGTGGCGGCGTAGTAGCCAAGCTCGGGGCAACTGAAAGAAACTACCTTAATATGTGCATAGCTAATAAATAAAAAATGCGGAGTTAGCAAGCCTGAACGTCTTATAAAGTGATAAGCGCGCTGTCTCTGTTTGACGGAATTACTTGTGACGTCAGGTTGTAAGTCTCAAAGGGCGCGATGCACGAGATGCGAAAATAACCGTAATAATTCGCGGTTTATTCAATTGTAGGTACATAGATACGACGGGGAATTAGGTATGTGAGATGCAGATGCAATGGGCGTCATGCAATGAAGGCCCGAATATAAATGAGGTTACAGTAGATGGAGAAAGGCAAAAATTTAGCTGAAAGCTGTAAATATGAATTGATAAGTAAACCTTTTTCTGATGACCTAAAGAAACGTTTCGTCAGTAATAACATGATAAGATATTTTGGCGTTGCCGATTATTGGGACCCATTGAAATGTTTTGAACGGTCGGAAAACTCGAAGACGCCATATGTGATACTACATTAGGTAATGTTGTCGGGAAGTCGACAATTACTAAAATAAAAAATATGGACAATCATTATCATACCAAAGGATTAAACAGTTACTTGCAATTAAACAGTGAAATATGGAAGTAACAATAATCAATAAATGCAATGAAAATTGCAAAGATAGTCGAATATGGACAATACAACTGAAAATAGGAATGGCTAGAAACGAACGAGCATCTGTTCAACATTTCAGGCTAAAAGTGATGATAAATCATAATATGATGTGATGAAAACATGTTAAGATATGAAATAATTGTCAGAGAGATTGTAATGAGTTAACAATCATAAGTCCACAAATGTAAAAACATATTAAAAACATTATACTTGTCGAATGTTGAGAAATATATAGAATTTCACAAAGGACAGTACAAATTGTTAATCCAATCATCGGATTACAAACTTGACGAGTGAGGTCAGGAGTGTGACATAATCGAATCACAAATGACAACGTATTCATGTTAGACGATGCAGAATATAATCATGCATTACAGAAATGTACAAACGTATATGCAGACAATAAAAAATGAAAATGTTAGAGAAAATCATAGTAAGGACCAATATATAATTTTAATTGTTCGCAACGATTTTTTCTTTCGAATTACGCGTGCAAGAATGTACATAGGATAAGGTCACCTACAGAACGCGGTATGAAGTGGACCGAATGTCCATGTGATGCTATTCCCAATATCAACACGGTATGAATTTGACCACAAGGACCCAGAATGGTCGCGAGAAGGAAAAATATACACATTGTCCAAGTTTTGTCCAGATTGACCATAACGAAGGGTCAAGGGTCAAGGGAGGTCAGGTCATATGCGAAATACATTAATAATTCTATGCATATTAAAGCAAGAATAAAATATAAATTATATTAAACTTCCATAATAAAGGGAACAAATATAA
>NW_028234428.1:10826004-10829337 GCF_977035675.1 Penaeus japonicus
CTTCTTTCGTGCGCTCACTCAACCGGCCATCAACGGCGGGTCATGAATATCAAGATTCTCATGGACAGCTTTTACACGTTCCTCATCCACGCTCGGTATCCAGATCTTACATGTCTTGCGGCTAGACCGACTCGGGCGACCAGTTTCTTGTGGCCTCGATTTTGTTTTTGCAGCGAAACGGGGAATTTGCTGTGTCCGCTTGCAAATGCATTGATTGAGCTGATGGTTTGAGTGTGTTTGGAGGAAGGCAGGTGGTGATGTATAGATTTGTGTTTTCTTGTTTGGTCATTAGCGTTACCATACGCCCCCCCCCCCCATCTCTCTCTCTCTCTCTCTCTCAAAACATACTCTCTATATATATGCTTATCATATATATATCTATATCTCACTTTTTAGAAATTCAATCTTTCTATTTATCTATCTATAACAATCTCATATACTATCTATCTATCTATCTATCTCTCTCTTTCTCCCTCTCTCTCTCTCCCTCTCTCTCAGCCCTCTCGTCCCGTCCCCTCATTACCCCTATCCCCACAAAATAACCCTTTCCCAAACACCTATTCCCTATCCACTATCCCTCTTCACTCCCTTATTCAACCAACCCTTTTCCCTCTAATAATCCCTTCCCGTTTCCAATATCCACTATTCTCTAATCTTTCTCCTCCCCTTAATAACCTTTTCACTTTCTCCACTCATTCCCTATCCCCGTAATCTTCTTTCATCCTTTCCCTATGTCCCTATCATTTTCCCTTTCTTTCCCAAATATCGCCTTTCCTCCTTTCCCCCCTTTCCCTATCTTCTTTCCCCCTTTTCCCTCTTCCCCTTTCCTCCTTTCCCCTATTCCCTATCTTCTTTCCCCCTTTTCCCTCTTCCCCTTTCCTCCTTTATCCCCTTCCTCTTTCCCCTTTTCCCTTTCCCTTTCCCTTATTCCCTATCTTCTTTCCCTTTCTCCCTTCCCCTTTTCCTTCTTTCCCGCTCTCCCCCTTCCCCCCTTCCTTCCTTCCTTCCTTCCTTCCTTCCCTCCTTCCTTCCTTCCTTCCTTCCTTCCTTCCTTCCTTCCTTCCTTCCTTCCTTCCTTCCTTCCTTCCCTCCCTCCTTCCTTCCCTCCTTTCCCCCTCCCCCTTCCCCCTCTTCCCCCTTCCCCCCTTCCCTTTCCCCCTATATCATACGCTTCTCTTGAATCAAACGTTAAATACATTTATAAATATAAAATATAAAATACAAAAGACAAATGTAAATCGTAGCCGTGCGACGTGGATGGGATTCGAACCCTGGCAGGAGACCCTATTGGATTAGCAGTCCAACGACTTAACCACTCGGCAACCTCGTCGCTGGGTAATAATTGGGTGATTGTCATTATCTTTCTCCGTTATTTATTTATTTATTTATTTAACTTTTTTTTAATTATTATTAGACTTGGTAGAGTCGTGGCTTTTGTTTAATGACTGTATGTGTGATGTTTCTGATATGTATAGTCTGCTATGTATGTATATATCTGTATTATAAGCAAAACACACACACACAACACAACAACACCACAAACACACACACACAACCACACCACACACACATAAATAATATATATCTATAATCAATAAAATATATATATATTATATAAATAATAAATATATATGTGTGTGTGTGTGTGTGTGTGTGTGTGTGTTTGAGCGTGCGTGCATGTGCGTGTGCTTGTTATTCTCCCAGTGTTTCCGTTCACTCAATCCACCATTCTCTCCCGCAGGTATTCCTCCACCAATATTAACCTGGTGGCAAAAGGGGTCACTCCTGGACGATGTTAGCGAGGTCAATACAAGCCACGTGACCCGAAACACCTTGACCTTGCCGCCTCTGACCCGAGCTGACCTCCATAAGGTGTTGACGTGTCAGGCATCGAACTCTGACCTTTTAATTCCTCTATCAACTGCTGTAACGATTGAAATAGATTGTGAGTATTGGCTCAGGAAAATTCGAAAGGAATTTAAAAAAAAAAAAAAAAGATAGTTTTTTTCCCTCTGAAATGCACAAAAATGATATTTTTCCAACGAGTCTTTTTGGTGTGTTTTGGTGACATATTTATTTATTTTTATATGAAATTCGGTTTTTATATAGTAACGTAATCCTTCACGATATAATTAAGACCCATTGGAGTGAAAATTAACCATTAGGATTTATTTATCTAACTTATACTTCCCGTACGCACTTCTTATCAGCTGATGAAAACATGGGCTTTGGATTATTTATATCACTAACCTCTCTCTGTGTCGGTCTCTCTCTCTCTTTATCTCTCTATCTATCTTTCTCTCTTTCTCTTTCTCTTTCTCTATCTATGTATCTCTCTCTCTCTCTCTGTCTATCTAGCTATCTATCTATTTATCTCTATCTCTAATTAATCAACGCAGCTACATGAAAATATAGTAATGATATATTATTTGTTATGGCTTAGTAATATAATATTTTATTGACATGTTTCCATTAATAACTCTCTCTCTCTCTCTCTCTCTCTCTCTCTCTCTCTCTCTCTCTCTCTCTCTCTCTCTCTCTCTCTCTCTCTCTCTCTCTCTCTCTCTTCATCTCTCACTCTCTCTCTCTCTTCATCTCTCTCTCTCTCTCTCTCTCTCTGTCTCTGTCTCTCTCTCTCTCTCTCTCTCTCTCTCTTCTCTCTTCTCTCTTCTCCTCTCTTTCTCTCTTCTCTCTCTCTCTCTCTCTCTCTTCAATCTCTCACTCTCTCTCTCTCTTATCTCTCTCTTCGCTCTCTCTATCTGTCTTGTCTCGTTCTCTCTCTCTCTCTCTCTCTCTTCTCTCTCTTATCTCTCTCTTCTCTCTCCTTCATCTCTCTCTCTCCTCTCTCTCCCTCTCTCTCTCTCCTCTCTCTCTCTCTCCATCTCTCCTCTCTCTGTCTCTCCCTCTCCTCCTCTCTCTCTCTCACTCTCTCTTCCTCCCCTCTCTCTCTCTCTGTCTCTCTCTCTCCTCTCTCTCTCTCTCCTCTCTCGTCTCGTCTCTCTCTCTCTCTCTCTCTCTCTCTCTCTCTCCTCTCGTCTCTCCTCCTCTCTTCTCTCCTCTCTCTTCTCTCTCTCTCTCTCTCTCAGTTTCTCTCTCCTCTCTCTCTCTCTCTCTCTCTCTCTCTCTCTCTTCTCTCTCACTCTCTCTCTCATCTTCATCTCTCCCTCTCTCTCTCTGTCCTCTCTCTCTCTCTCCATCTCTCTCTCTCTCTCTCTCTCTCTCTCTCTCTCTCTCTTCTCATCTCCTCCTCTTCCTCTCTCTCTCCCCTTCATCTCTCACTCTCTCTCTCTCTTCATCTCCCCCTCTCTCCTCTCTTCCCCTCTCTCTCTCTCT
>NW_028234428.1:10829437-10835649 GCF_977035675.1 Penaeus japonicus
TCTCACTTTTCATCTTCTCTCTCTCTCCATTCTCTCTCTCTTTCCTCTCTCTCTCTCTTCTCTCTCTCTCTCTTTATCCTTCTCTCTTTCTCTTTCTATCCTCTCTTCCTCTCTCTCTCTCTCTCTCTCTCTCTCTCTCTCTCTCTCTCTCTCTCTCTCTCTCTCTCTCTCTCTCTCTCTCTCTCTCTCTCTCTCTCTCTCTCTCTCTCTCTCTCTCGCTCTCTCTTTCTCTCTCTCTTTCTCTTTCTCTCTCTTTCTTTCTCTCTCTCTTTCTCTCTTTCTCCCTCCCTCCCTCCCGGAAAACATATTCATCGTATAGCTATTTCTAAATATATATAAAGATCAACATTTACGGAAAAATATCGTTCATTCTGCACCGACATTGCCCTCCGCCGTGCTTTAGTTCAAGATAATATGATTTCCATAATGAATACATTTTGGAGACACCCAAATGGCGGTGCGACTCCTCGTTCACATTCTCTCTCTCTCTCTCTCTCTATCTATCTATCTATCTATCTATCTATTTATCTATCTCTCTCTCCTTTCAATTTGTTTTTCTCATTCTTTTTCTCTTTCTCACTCACTCGCTCACTTACTCACTCACTCACTCACTCACTCACTCACTCACTCACTCACTCACTCACTCACTCACTCACTCACACACTCACCCATCTGTTGGGTACACGCAGTAATTTCACGTTTGAGTATAGTAAGAAAAAAAAAGCGTTTAGCTCAGAAGAGATAACGAAGATACATACATGTATACATACACACAAAGAGGTTTAACAGACGAGCATGCAAATTGGCAATACATACACACAGGTATTCCCTAGCGCCTTCATCAACACGTCTATGCACTTATTATATTTTCCCTCCCTCCCCCCTACCCCATCCCCCCATTTACCACTTTTCCAACTACTCCCTTCCCCCCTATTCCCTTCCCCCTCCCCTTCCTACCCTTTTTCTTACTCCCTCCCCTCTCCCCCTCCCCCTCCTTTCTTCCCTGCCTCTTACTCCCTTTCCCTATACCCCTTATACTTTTCGCCCTCCCCCCATTCCCTATCCCTCTCCTCCTCCTCCTTCCCCCTTGCATTCTATCCCCCAATTACCCTTCCCTACCTTCCTCCCCCACCTACTCCTCCCCGCCTCAAGACACGCACACTAACAAACACTAATAAGATAATACATAAACGGATACACACACATACAAACACACACACAAACACGCCCTCAAACACAAACACAAACACAAACACACATACAAACACACACAACAAACCCATAAACAAACCCACACATACAAACACACACAAACACAAACAAACACAAACACGCCCACACATATAAACACACACACACACACAAACAAACACCCCCCCCCCAACACACACACAAACACGAAGCTTATCAATAGAGGATGCAAATAAGGAGCGAATAATGAGCGAACAACAAAGGAACTAAAAAAGAATGACAGATAGTCCCAAGAAGCCATGACAGGTTAGGTCACCGGGTTTTCCCTCGGGGAGGAGAAAGAGAGGAGGAGGAGGAGGAGGAGGAGGAGTTAAAAGAGAGGAAGAGGAGGAGAAATAGAGGAAGAGGAGGAGAAAGAGAAAGTAAAAGGAGGAGGAGGAGTGTAGTTTTTTAATTTTATTTTAAAACTATTTTAGAGAGGAAGAGTTGCGGGGAGGAGAAAGAGCGTAGGAGTGATCGGAGGAGGAGGAGGAGTAGTTTTGAAATTAAAAAGAGGATGGAGAGGAAGAGGAGGAGAAAGAGAAAGTTTAAAGGAGGAGAGGAGGAGGTTAAAAGAGAGGAAGAGACGTTGGAGGAGAAAGAGAAGGAAGAGTACTTTCTTAAGATTCCGAGGAAAAGGAGGGGAGGAGATTAGGATTAGGAAGAAGAAAGAAGAAAGAGAGAGGAGCTAAGGGTAGGAAAAAAGAAGAAAGAGTGGAAACCAAAATCGTAGGAGGGGAAAGAGAGGAGAAGGAGGAGGAGGAGGAAGAAAAGAAGAAGAAGAAAGAGAGAGAGAAGGAGGAGAAGAAGAAAGAGTGGAAGAGGAGGAGGAGAAAGAGAGGAAGAGAGGAGGGGGAGGAAGAAGAAAATGAAAGAGAGGAGGAGGAGGAAGAGAAGAAAAAGAGAGAGGAGAAGGAGGAAGAATAGAATGAGAGGAGAAGGGGGAGGAAGAGAGAGAGAGAAAGAGAGGGGGGGGGAAGAAGAGAAGAAAGAGAGGAGGAGGAGGAGGAAGAAAAGAAAGAGAGAAGGAGTAGGAGAAGAAGAAGAAAGGGAGGAAGAGGAAAAAAGAAGAAGAAGAAAAGAAAGAGGAAGAAGAAAGCTAGGAAAATGGAGATAGTGAAGGAAATAGAAAAAGAAAAGAAAGAGAAGAGGGAGAGATAAAAGAAGAAGAGAGGAATATAACGAAAAGTGCAATAATGGCAATTATTGGTGATGTAAGGAATAGAAAAAAAAAAACGAAGAAGAAAGAGAGGTTGGAGAAAATGGAGAGAAATATGAAAGATGAAGGAATGTGAAAGAAAAAAAATGGAGGAATGACAAGTATTAATGATTTTACGAATGGGAGGAATAGGAAGAAATGAGATAAGGAGACGGAGAAGAAAAAGAAGTGAAGAGATTGATGGAGGGATATGAATAAAGGGGAAGAAAGGGAACGAGGAAATGTAAAGGAGAAGGAGAAGAAAGATGAAATTAGAGATGAAAGAACGCGAAGGAATAGCAAATATAATAATTATTTTACGAATGGAGGGAATGGAGGAATTCGAAGAAAAATTGCAGTAGAAAGGGAAGAAAGGAGAGGTGGAGGGTTAAAGGGGGGAATAGGAAGAGAAAGAAAACGAAAGGGGGAAGTAAGTACGATCCGATAAATGGGAAAGCGGGGAAGATAGAAAGAAAGGAGGACGTAGACGATAATTTTTAAAAGTAAATAAAAAAATATGAAACAATTCAAGATGAATAGATAAAACGATATTAAAAAGGTGACTTAAAGAAAATGAATAAAGCGAAAATAAATAACACGAAGATAAAAAAAAAAACAGGTTTAAAAACAAAAAAAAAAAAACAAGCAAACAAACCGAGAACGGAAGTTGAGGGAAAGATAAGAAAAAAAAAACTGTCCGAAGAAGTACGAAACCGAACAAAAAAAGAGACTAAAAGAAAAGAAAACAGAGAAAGGAGAGAATGAGGACAAGACAAGAGGACCAGAAGAATGTCGGGGTGACGAGGGGGGGGGGGAGAGGATGGGGGAAGGGGGGCAGGTGGAGGGGTTGGGAGGGAAGGAGGGTTAGGAGGGAGAAAGGGGGCAGATAGGGGGAGGTGGAGTAGGTGGGGAAGGGAGGGTTAAAAGGGGGAGGAGGTGGGGGAAGGGTAAGAGGGAAGAACAGAGGAGGGAAAGAGGATAAAGAAGGTAGAAGGGAAGAGGTAGGACAAGGGAAGGACGGAGGAAGGGGAAGGAGTAAGGGGGGGGGTAGGAGAGGCGGAAAGGACCTAAAGAGTGGGGTAGGAAGGGAGGAAGAAGAGAAGGGGATGGGGAGGAAGGGAAGAAGAAGAGAAGGGGGTGGGGGGGGGGGGGGGGGGGGGGAGGGGGAGAGAGAGCGAAGGACAAACAGGCGATGGCGTATCGGGTTACGCCAGGTTTTGGCCTAATAAGATAAAGCAGTTCATTAAAACCTCGCGAGTTTGTGTTCTATGGTTTCCTAACTCACACTCACAGACACATACCGCACCTTCGCCATACAAAAAAAAACGTTATGATTCACAAGGGGAATATAAATCAACATGACGTTATATGTTATTTTATATATATATTATTATATATATATATATATATTATTATATTATTTATATATATTTATATATTTTTATATGAATTGTATATATAGTACATACATATATATTATAATATATATTTATAATAATTATATATATATATATATAATATATATATTGTATATATAGACATAATATATATATATATATCATATATATATATTATATAATATATATATATATATATAGTATATTATTACATTAAAAAAATATAATTATTATATATCTATATATATATATATATATATATGTGTACTCTATACCTACATATATATATATATATATATAAATTTATATAATATATATATATATATGTTTGTGTGTGTGTTTATGTGTGTGTGTGTGGGGGGGGGGGTGTATGTTTGTGTGTGTGTGCGTGTATATGTGTTTATCTAAACACTTATGTATCATTTGCAACGTCCCGAAGGTAAAACAACAATCTAATATTCTTTTATGGGTAAGTTACATTTTTAGTGAAGGATAGTCAAGTGGTATTTATGTTTTAAATGTCTTTGTGTGTTGTTTGTATGTTTGCTTGTTCTGTATTTGTCGATTTTGTACGTGTGCATGTGTGTGGGTAGGTGTACCGGTCTTGGCATGTCATTAGCTTTAGATTTCTCTCTCTCTCTCTCTCTCTTTATTTATTTATCTTTCTTTTTTCTTTCTTTCTTTCTCTTTCTTTCTATCTCTCTTTCTTTTCTCTCTCTCTCTCTCTCTCTCTCTCTCTCTCTCTCTCTCTCTCTCTCTCTCTCTCTCTCTCTCTCTCTCTCTCTCTCTCTCTCTCTCTCTCTTTCCTTCCCTCCCTCCCTTCTTCCCTCCCTCCTTTCTTCCCTCCCTCCCTCCTTCCCTCTCTCCCTCACCCTCCATCCCTCCCTCCCTAATCCTCCATCCTTCCCTCCCTCTCCCTCCCTCCCTCCCACTCTTCCTCTCGCTCTCTCGCTCTCCCGCCCACCCTCCCCCCTCCCTCTCTCTTTCCCTCTCCTTCTCTCTCTTCTTCTTCTTCTCCTTCTTCTCAATTACGGTAAAGAAAGAAGCAACTGTATAAAAATGACGTCACGAGGTCATCAAACTCACACAAAGAGTCTCCAGCGACAGGTCACGTGGTTTGACCTTTGTGAATTTTCGAAATTTGCTCCCACTCTCTCTTTCCAACATTTAGCAAGGCCTGCATTTTTTTTTTTTTTTTTTTGTGGTTGGTGTGTGTTCTTGATTTTTTTTTTTTTTTTTGTCTTTTACGTTTTGTTTGTTTGTTTGTTTGTTTTATTTCCATGTTTTTTTATGTAGAATGTTTCTGATTTCTCTCTCTCTCTCTCTCTCTCTCTCTATCTATCTATCTATCTATCTCTCTCTCTCTCTCTCTCTCTCTCTCTCTATCTATCTCTCTCTCTCTCTGTTTTCTCCATTACTTTCTGCTTCTCTTGTTCTTTGTATTTCGGTTTTCATTTTCCTCGCTTTTCTTACTTCATTTTTTTCACGGTTTCTTTCTTCTCGTTTTCCTCTCTTCGCCCCCTTTTCACCTCCTTTTATCAGTTATATCTCTTTCCCTCTTTCTCTTTCTTTCTTGCTGCCGTCCTGTCTTTCTTTTTATCATTCTTAATTTATTTTTCATTTTTTGTATTCATTCATTTCTTGTTGCTTCATTTTAGCTTTCCCTCTATCGTCACCACTTTCTTTTTATTTATTATTTTTTTTATTATGTCCATTACATATATGTCTTTTCTCTTCGCTCTTATTTTTTTCTGCCCTTTTCTTTTGCCTGTCTTCCTTTATCTTTACTCTCCTCAAAACCATTTTTTGTCCTTTTACTTCCTCTCTCTCTCCCTCACCCCTCCCCTCTCTTACTTCCCCTCTCCCTCTCTTCTTCTCCCCACTCACTCACCTCATTTTCCTCTTTCATGTTCCTCTTCCCTTTCTCCTCTCTTCTACCTCTCCCTCACCTCTCTATCCCCTCACTCCCTCTCCCATCTCCCTCACACCTCCTTTCCCCTCTTTTTCTCCCTCATTCCTCCTTATCTTCCTACTTCATTTCTCTCTTCTCTCCTCTCCTCTCCCCTCCTCAACACTTTCTTCTCCTCTCTCCTCTCCCCATCTCATTCTTCCCATCTTCCCCTCCCCTTCTCCCCTCTTTCCTCTCCCTTTTTCCCTCTCCTCTCATCTCTACCTCTCCTCTCCTCTCCGCTCACCTCTCATCTCCCCTCCTCCCTCCTCCCTCCTCCCCTTCTCCCCCAATCTAGAGACATATTGAAGTGACAGAGACAGACATGCGCAAAGATATTTCTCGTCCCCTGAGGGTATGCGAGGACAGGCACTTGTAGATTGTTTTAATCTTTCGAGACTCACTACCTCAAGGGGGAGGTTGAAGGGACTTGAGGAAA
>NW_028234428.1:10840749-10843249 GCF_977035675.1 Penaeus japonicus
AATATGTAAAAAAACAATAATAATAATTATAATGATAATAAATATAAAAATATAGAAAAATACCATTCACGGAATTTTGTTGCTTCCACCCCCGACACAGACATATGCAGACTCACACAGGCAGAAACAGGCACAGACACATGCAGACACAAGACACAGAAACGGACACACACACACACATACATCAGATATGAAAGTTAAAAAAAAAAAAAAGACACATCATTGTCAACACCATCCACGCAACAACACTGCACAATACTCACTGTCCTCGAGGCCGTTCAGAATGTCAGCATCGTTGCCGAAACACCACACCTGCCAACACCACACTGACAACACCACAGCCTGCCACCAGTGTTTCGCTCGCATTGTGCCCGAGCGATGCCTTCAGTGTTCACGCTGAAATTGCATTTATACCAAACGCGTTTTCTTCCACAATTAAAAGTCTGGTTTTCTTTAAGCTTTGGTATTTTGTAATTTTTTCTCCTTTTTTCTAAGTTAATAGCACTATTATTTTGAAATTAGAGTGATTTTTTGTATATTTTTTAAACTGTGGTCCATTTTATTGTGATGGTCATATTTTCCACATGGTATATCAGAAGAAACTTTTATGATTTCCTTTAAGTATTATCGTAACGTCAAAATACCCTTCTCACACGTTCATCCAAAATACGTTCTATCAATCACAAAATGGATATTACAAAGGATCAAAATCTTCCAACTTTTCTACAAAAAACGTTTCCAAAATCGGTAACACGCCTCTCAAGGAAAGACCAGACACAAAAAAGGCATATTCCCACTATCCCGGTTCACGTCCAGGCGGACACTGAAGGACTGCCCACCAGCATCCCGGCAACGACCGCTGCCCAGGGTTGGCACCGCGGGACCAAACTGTTGTACCGACGCGTCTGGCAGCGCTGTTCGGCGAGCGACCTGGAAATCACGGAAGTTCAAAATGTCAATTTTTTTTATATTTATATCATGACTCTATTCTCAGTTCGGGTTACATCATAGGTGTGTCATATACAATTCGCTCTTCTTTTCTTTTTCTTTCTTTCCTTCTTAATATATATGCCATACACATTTATTTTCTTCTCTTTATCGAAAATAAGATTTTACGTCGAAATACCAACCCGTTCATTCATATGACCAGGTCCTTGAGCTCAGGTGACCCCATTATTTGAATTCCTCTCGCAAAACCCGCTCGATTGCATGATTTCTCTCTCATGCACAAGACTCATATAGGCCTACCCTTGTCAAAAGCCGCCCACGACATATCCACAAAAATCTTACACAAACATTTTACGAGACCTGCTTAAACCTCATCGAATTTTCAATACAAATACTTCATAATCTCAGAATTTCCCCCCTCCTTACCCCTTTACATCCCCCACCCCCCACCCACCCTCCCCACACACCTACACTCCTTCACTAACCCATTTTCTCTCTCTCCAAATAACCCCTTTGCCTTCTGACCTCAGATCATTCTAATCTCTCGATCTAACCTTTCGAAACCCTATCTTAACTTGATACAAATATCTCCTCCCTATCCCCCCCTAATCCCATGACCCTCCCCCTTCTCCAACTTTCTTCCGCCTCCACCCTCTCCTCCACCACTTTCCCCCTTCTCTTACCCTACTCCCACTTTTCTCCACTTCTTCATCTCCACCCCATCTCCTTCACCTCCACCCCTACTTCTTCCACTTTTTCACCCCAACCTAACCCCTCCTCCACCCCCAACCTAATCTTAATCACTCCTTTACCCCCACCTTCCTACACTTCTCCACCTCCAACCTAACCACACCCCTCCTCCATCCCCACCCCTTCTCTTCCACCTCCTCCCCCCAACCTAATCCTAACCCGTCCTCCCCCACCACTGACACCCCTACTCCAACCCCCCATCCCCTACCCCCTCTTCCAACCCTACCCCAACCCCCCATCCTCCACTCCCACCCCAATCCCAATCCCCCATCCCCTGCTGTTCCACCCCCCCATCTCCCTTCCACCCTTCCTCCACCCCCTCTGTTCCACCCCCCATCTCCTCTCCACCCCTTCCTCCCCCCCTCTGTTCCACCCCCCCCATCTCCCCTACCCCCATCCCACCCCCAATCCATACCTGACATGCTAATGACTGCGTTAGAGTGACGTCGGGACTTCGGGCTTAAGCCACAAGACGGAAAAGCCAGGTGATTTAGCCCGCCTCGCCTTCTATTATCAATAATGGCGTAATTTCTCGCCTTAATAGCTCGGGGCTCGGGGATATAGACCTATAAGGGCAGCACCAGACTGCGTGGAGATCTGGAAAGAAAGGAGATGTATGTTGTGAATATTTTGGCGGTAAATCAGGGTGGTTTTGGGGTGAAGGGGGGGGGGTGAGGTGGGGGGGCCGGTGGGGGGTGGGGTGGGGAGGGGAGGTAGGGAGGGTCTGTGTGTGTCTGTGTTTGTGGATGTGTGTTTATGTTAGTGTTTTTTTTGTGTGTGTTTGTTTTTTTAACGTGTGGGA
>NW_028234428.1:10853249-10858249 GCF_977035675.1 Penaeus japonicus
ACGATCTGACCCTCAGTCGACGTGGCTACTCTCCAGAAAAAAAATACAATAAAAAGAAAAGAAAAGAATAGAAAAATAAAGAAAAAAAAAAATCAAAATGACCACCGAGTCTTAAAATAACCCTTTTTATTCAGGACTTAGCGTGGTTATTCACAGCTGATCGACCTAGTGAGAGCAAGCGTTCGTGTAGCGCCGTCGACTTCACCCGCATGCCAATCACCAGACAAGTTTTTCTCCGTGAAGACCCAATGAAAACCGCGACTTCGTAAAACCGGCGGGAAAAATAACAGGCCATCGGCTAGGCGGGATGGATTTGCAATGTGGATTTGCGGATATCAATCATGTACACGGACGACTCGACGGCGATAATACCCCGGCATTTGGACATGATCATTGCGGCCATATTGCTACACCCAACTGTCGTGCAGGGTTTCGTTGCGAGGAGGGAGACTTGCAAGGCGGAGACCACACACGTAGCTGAGGTGTAAAGTACTCACAAATAGTGTTGTCCAACTGCATACATACAGTATACGCAAACACACACACACGCACACACATAGATACACAGACACACACACCGACACACCCACGAAAACAGACCCCTCCCCCACACACACACAAAAATAGACCCCTCCCCCCACACACGAAAAATAGACCAAAAAAAAAAAAAAAAAAAAAAAAAAAAAAAAAAAAAAAAAAAAAAAAAAAAAAGTTACTTTTCTTTATGGTGTAGAAACGCCATCATGAAATCGTATCTGATAAAAGCCACGACCGTATCTCTCGCGAGGACATTTATGGAACGTCAAGCAGCGTAAGTAATGGACAGGACATCTCCTTATTACTTAAAAGTCTAGTTGTTAGACGCGCGCAAAAAAAAAAGTAAAAAAAAAAAAACGAATTAGTTTTAGAGGATGGGGGTGGGGGATGGGGAAAGGGGTTGGGGATGGGGGAAGGGGGTTGGGGGTATCGGTTTAAGCAGGTAAAGGCGGCCGGTGCACTTAGATGTAAAGAGAATTTCGTCCCTGTGGTGTGATTGTCTTAGCTCTTTCTGACATTGTTTGGAGGGTTCCGTAGGGCAGCTAAGGACCACGATGCTTCTTGTCCGTGGCGACCGTGGACGTGAGGGAAGAGGAGAGAGAGAGAGAGAGAGAGAGAGAGAGAGAGAGAGAGAGAAAGAGGCAGACGAAATAGAGAGAGAGAGAGAGGCAGATGAAAGAGAGATATCGAGGAAATAGATAGATAGATAAATAGACAGATAGACAGATAGATAGATAGATAGAGAGAGAGAGAAGCAGATGAGAGAGACAGACAAACAACAAATTCAAAAAGACTCAAAGACAAACAAAACAAACAAACAAAAACAAAAAAAACATCCAGACACCCCCCCCACACACAAAAATAAAACGAAAACAAGAAGAAAAAACAAGAAAACACACACACACACACACACACACACACACAAATGAAATAAAAATAAAACAGCCATAAAATGAATAAAAAAAACAAAAAAAAACGAAAAGGACATAAAATAAACCATCCCAAGTGGCTTGTCAAAAACCTGTTTTTCTTCGCGATGGAATAAAGACATTATTTTGACGAATGCTCGCGCCTGTTGCAAACCGAAGAGAGTTCGCCCTTGACAGCGTCTGCGGGAATAAGCTGACCAATTTGAGCTTACGCTTCGAGTTAGTCTATGATGCAATGGTTGTAATACATGCGAATGCTATTACTGCTGTTACTGCAACCGCTACTACTACTACTGCCACTGCCACTACTACTACTGCTACTGCAACCGCTACTACTGTTACTACTACTATTGCTACTGCTACTACTACTACTGCTACTGCAACCGCTACTACTGTTACTACTACTACTGCTACTGCAACCGCTACTACTGTTACTACTACTACTGCTACTGCAACCGCTACTACTGTTACTACTACTACTGCCACTGCCACTACTACTACTGCTACTGCAACCGCTACTACTGTTACTACTACTACTGCTACTGCTACTACTACTGCTACTACTACTAATGCTACTGCTACTACTACTACTGTTACTACTACTGCCACTACTGCTACTGCTACTGCTACTGCTACTACTACTACTAATGCTACTTCTGCTACTTCTACTACTGCTACTACTATCAATACCATCATTACTACTACCGCTGCTATTGCTACTACTATTACTACTACCACTACTATTACCACAATTAATATCATTGTTACTCGTGTTTATACTACTACTACTATTGCTATAATCACTACAATGACCACTAATCTTACTACTACTGCAACTGTTGTTATCCTACTACTTCTACTACTACTACTACTACTACCACCACCACAACAACAGCAACAACAACAACAACAACTACTACTACTATTACTCCTACTATTTCTACCACCACCATTACCACCACCACTACTACTACTACTACTGATATCACTGACACTAATTCCTCTGTCACTACCAACATCATTACTAAAACAAAAACTATTACTTGATCAATGGACAACGAATGGTATAAATTCTGGTATTAAAAAGAAAGGAAACAAAAACACGGATAAGGAAAACAGTAGTAATACCATCGACTTGAAAAAAGGAATAAATAAGAATAAGGGAATTGAGAAATTAAAGATAGATGAGAAAGAAAGGAAGCAAAGAAAAACAAAGAGAAAAAGGAGGCAGGGAAAGAAAGAAACAACGAATATAAACGATTAAAACGAAGAAGAGATTAGAAAGAAAAGAAAAGAAAGAAAATACATCTGAACAATAAACAACATAGACAAATAAATAAATAAATAGACAAATAAATAGACAGAGAGATAAATAAACGAACAGATAGATAAGTAAATCAATAAACATATACCTGAACAAATAGATAAATATACAAACAAACAAATAAACAACCAAACAAGTAATCAACTGAATAGACAAAAACAAAACAACAAAAACAACAACAAAGGCAGTCACCTCATCGCCTTACACAATTAATCAAACAGCGCCCATAAACGACAACGCACGCCCATGAAATCACGCCGAGAACACGCCCACGCCCATTCTCTCTCACCCTCGAGCGGACACGATAAGATAAAAGACACGGTGAGAGAGAGAGGGGGAGGGTGGGAAGGAGGGAGGGAGGGAGGGTGGGAGAGAGAGAGAGAGAGAGAGGGAGAGAGAGAGAGAGAGAGAGAGAGAGAGAGAGAGAGAGAGAGAGAGAGAGAGAGAGAGAGAGAGAGAGAGAGAGAGAGAGAGCAAGAGAGAGAGAGAAAAAGAAAGAAAGAGAAGGAGAGAGAGAAAGCGAGAAAGAAAAACACAAAAACACACACAAAAAAAAACATAGACAAAGACAAAACAAAGAAAAAAAATCTAGAGAAAGAGCGAGAGAGACAAACAAAACAAAACAAAACAAAACAAAACAAAACAAGCAACCCCCCACCCCCCTCAAAAAAAAAAAAAAAAAAAAAAAAAAACGGATCCTTTACACGAGCGCAACCCTGAAACACTCGAGATCCCCTTCAAGTTACTGATAAGAAGATCTGTCGCTTCGCTTTTGTTTCGTGGGTGGCTGGGCTTACTCAGGGCGTGGCGTGTGGGACAGGGCTGCCTTCCCTTCTCTGAGGTGAAAGGGAGGGGAGGGAGGGGAGGAGGAGAAGGAGGGGAGGGAGGGAGGGGAGAGGAGGGAGGGAGGGGAGGTGAAAGGGAGGGGAGGGGAGGGAAGGGAGAGGGAGGGAGGGGAGGAGGAGAAGGAGGGGAGGGAGGGAGGGGAGAGGAGGGAGGGAGGGGAGGTGGAGAAGGAGGGGAGGAGGAGAAGGAGGGGAGGGAAGGGATGGAGGGGAGGGAGGGGAGAGGATGGAGGGAGAGGGAGGGAGAGGGAGAAGAGGAGGAGAAGGAGGGGAGGGGAGGGAAGGGAAGGGAGGGAGGGGAGGAGGAGAAGGAGGGGAGGAGGAGAAGGAGGGGAGGAGGAGAAGGAGGGGAGGGAGAGGAGGAAGGGAAGGGGAGGAGGAGAAGGAGGGGAGGAGGAGAAGGAGGGGATGGAGGGGAGGAGGAGAAGGAGGGGAGGGAGGGGAGGAGGAGAAGGAGGGGAGGGAGGGGAGGAGGAGAAGGAGGGGAGGGAGGAAGGGAAGGAGGGAGGGTGGGAAGGAGGGAGAGAGGGAAAAAGAAAGGGAGGGAAGGGATGGAGGGGAGGGGAGGAGGTTGGAGGGAGAGGGAGGGAGGGGAGGAGGAGAAGGAGGGGAGGGAGGGAAGGGAGAGGGAGGGGAGGAGGAGAGGAGGGGAGGGGAGGGAGGGAAAGGGAGGAGGGGAGGAGGAGAAGGAGGGGTGGAGGAGAAGGAGGGGAGGAGGAGAAGGAGGGGAGGGAGGGGAGGGAGAGGAGGAAGGGAAGGGGAGGAGGAGAAGGAGGGGAGGAGGAGAACGAGGTGAAGGAGGGGAAGGAGGGGGTAGGAATGGAGGGAAGGGAGGGAGGGGAGGGAGAGGAGGAAGGGAAGGGGAGGAGGAGAACGAGGTGAAGGAGGGGAGGGAGGGGGTAGGAATGGAGGGAAGGGAGGGGGTAGGAATGGAGGGAAGGGAGGGAGGGGAGGGAGGAGAGGAAAGGGAGGGGAGGGAGGGAGGGGAGAGGAGGGAGGGGAGGGACACATGGGGAGGGAGGAGGAAGGGAGGGAGGGGAGAGGATGGAAGGAGGGGAGGGAGGGAGGGAGGAGAAGGGAAGGGGGGATCTATATATAGTGAGGGAGACACGTATGGAAGCTAGGTAAAGGGGGGAGGGTAGATGTGGGGGAGGGAGGTTAAGTATAGAGAGAAATAAAAAAAATAAAAAACGAACATATTAAAAGGACAAAAGAAAATAATACAATCAAAAAAATAAGCCAGAAAGAAAGAAAGAAAAACAAATTTCAAAACGACCACACAATAACAAACATAACAAGAACAACAACAACAACAACACCCACAGCATCAAAAAAAAAAAAAAAAAAAAAAAAAACAATGATACA
>NW_028234428.1:10863249-10868249 GCF_977035675.1 Penaeus japonicus
ACTACAATTATGTGGTCGATGCGAAGTGTTTATACTTCTTTAAAATTTGTATTACCTGGCCATTTCTAAGCATCCATACAGCTTGTCGAGAGAGAGAGAGAGAGAGAGAGAGAGAGAGAGAGAGAGAGAGAGAGAGAGAGAGAGAGAGAGAGAGAGAGACAGAGAGAGAGAGACAGAGAGAGAGAGAAAGAACAACCCTTTTAATTAAGACAAGCCCCGAGACACACTCATACACAGACACTTAACCATAAAATCACACTAAAAGTGTAACAGAACGCACAGCAAAAACTCCACCATATCCCAGTCAATGACCATTAAAGACTATATTAGAGTAAAATGAACAAGAATTATCAAGCTCTACAAAATTATCCTGGAAAACACTCTCATAATTTATTCCCCGTGAGACATTTATTACGAAATAAATCAGGGGTCTGAATATTAAATAAATGACTTGGATGGTGGGGCCATATTTCACTTTTCGACAGCGAGTAAGTACCACGTTTAAGCTTGGTAGTTTTGCCCTGGGTCTAAGTTCTAAGTTCTAAGTTCTGGGTCTAAGGTCTGGGTCTAAGTTCTAAGTTCTGGGTCTAAGGTCTGGGTCTAAGTTCTAAGTTCTGGGTCTAAGTTCTAAGTTCTGGGTCTAAGTTCTAAGTTCTGGGTCTAAGTTCTAGGTCTAAGTTCTAACTTCTAAGTTCTAAGTTCTGGGTCTAAGTTTATGTCTGGTTCCCGTGTCTTTTATGTTCTCGGTTTAAGTTGTAAGTTAAGCTTTACGTTTTTGTAATTGTGTTTTATATTACTTTTAGATATTGTTGGAACTGTACTTTGTAACTTTTATATATTAATGGAACTGTACTTTTTAAATTTTATATATTACTATAACCACTTTATAACTTTTATATATTACTGGAACTGTACCTTATAACTTTTATATACTGCTGTAACCGTACTAATTAAATATGTATTTTGTTAACAGGACCGTGCACAAAATTTTTAAAAAGGAGAGAAAGCAAATAAAAAAAAAAAGAAAGAATAATCGCAATTATATTTTTAAAAAGGAGGGAAAGCAAAGAGAAAGAAAAAGAAAGAAAAATCACTATCATATCTGAACGTGGTTTATCAATCTTTATAATATAGATCCATAAATTATCCCAATACAGCAGACTTAAGAGGAAATGAATAACATAGTACAGTAAATTAATGAGAAACTAGGCTCGTAGTCCGTAAACGGGGAGCAAATAAATATAAATCATGTATAATATATTTCACTATGTATAACGGGGGGGGGGGGGGATTATACCTTAACTCCACCTTCAAGATTGGATAGGATCCGGATAATAAGGTATTTATGAACATTGTACATTTGTTATTATTAACATTATCATTATAATTATTGTTATTATCATTGTTATCATCATCATCTTTAATATTATTATCATTGTTATTATTACCATCATTGTTACTATTATTATTATCATTGTTATAATGATAACAGTTATCATCATTGTTATTATAATTATTTTTAACGGATTTATCATTGTATTTCATTTTACCATTAAGCAACTGCATCACTAGGAGGTGACCGCAACCCATCATGAAATAGCACATCGTTGCAACTTGCAATTTGCAATCAAAGTAGAAACGATCCATCGCATATGGCATCGTAAATCACCATCTCATTCTGGCTGCATCGTAACTCATGTTGCAATGATCCGGTCTTAACTCATAGTGATTCCTTGCAAGTCACAATAAGTCCTCTCAACTCATCATAAATAATTCACTCATGATAACTCATCCTCACCTCGGAATAATTTCAGTGACTCATTCTTTGCCTCATATTAAATCACCTGCAATTCATGTCCACTCATGTTAACTCACAAGAGTCTCACCTCATGTTAACTCCATCTTACTTCTTAAAGACCATAGGGATTCCCCTCATCTCAACTTTTTAATCATCTTCAACTCATATCAAATCACATTCACCTCATATTAACCTCCTCCCCCCCTCACCTCACAAAGGACACAACAACTCATCCTCTCACCTCATAACGACTCACCTCACAGCAAATGACCCTTACCTCACCCTCAATTCATATCAACTCACACTCACTTCTTATTAACATCCCCCTCACCTCACAAAATCCCAGCTCTAGTCTCACTTCACAAGGACTCACCTCACCTCACCTCACCTCACCCTCCCCTCATGAAATCCCAACACATCCAGCTTCACTTCACACCAAATCATCCTCACCTCACCTTCCCATTACAAAACCCCCAACACCCCCCACCTCACCTCACAACAACCTCACCTCACCTCACCTCTCCCTCACAGCAACTCACCTCACACCAACCCCAACACCCCCACCCTCCCCTCACCTCACAAAACCCCAACACCCCCACCCTCCCCACACCTCACAAAACCCCAACACCCCCACCCTCCCCTCCCCTCACTCCAACACCCCCACCCTCCCCTCCCCTCACCCCAACACCCCCACCCTCCCCTCCCCTCACCCCAACACCCCCACCCTCCCCTCACAACAACTCACCCCCAACAACTCACCCCCAGCCTCACCACCCTCCCCTCACAACAACCTCACCCCCCAACTACTCACCCCCAGCCTCACCACCCCCACCTCCCCTCCCCTCACCCCAACACCCCCACCCTCCCCTCACAACAACCTCACCCCCCAACAACTCACCCCCTTACCTCACCATCTCTCCTCCATCTCCATAACTCAAAGACCTCAACATATCCTTTAGCAGAGGGTCATCAGCGCGCGCACTTCATCATGACGGAAAAGATAACTTGTTATAGTCAATTGGCTCGACGCTTTGGTTCTCCTTTAATATATTACTCTTCCATTTTTCATCTGTTGTTGATTCTATTATTGGGGGATTTTTAATGGTGTTGTTGTTATTTTTTATGGTATTGATGGTGGTTGTGATTTATGTTTGTTGTTGTTGTATTTATTATTATCTTTATCGTTATTGTTTTTGTTTTTATCGTTATCGGGACTATCATCATTATCACTATTTTATCATTATCATCATTATCATCATCATCATCATTATCATCATCAGTACCGTAGTTATTACCATCATCACATAATGATAATTATTATAATTATCAGAATTATTGTGATCATTATTGATAATATTATTATTATCACAATCACCATCATTATCTTTATCATTATTATCAATATTCTTTATAATCACTATTATCATTAACATAATCTCTATTACTATTACGATTGTATCCTAACCATCATCACCATGATTATCATTATCATTATCATTACCATTATCATCATCATCATCATCATTACCCTCGTTAGTATCATCATTATCATCATCCTCATTACTTCCATATTCATTCTCATCACTATAATTAATCCTTACTTCGTTATCATTAACATAGTATTACATTCGTATTTAATTCTCAATCATTATCATTATGATAATGAAGACGTGTTTAATCCCCTCCACATAAGAGATTCATATAAACTCACGCCCACCTCGCCACGCCCATTCACGCCCGCGCGGTGTGATGTTGAGACCTGTTGTTGAATATTTAATGCGATTGTAGGGGTGTGTAAGAGGGAGCGGGGGGGGGGGGAGGATGGAGGGGGGAAGGGTTTGGGAGAGGGGGGGGAGGAAGGGGTAGGGGGTGGTAGTGGTGGGGGATGTATGGTGGGGAGGAGGTATGAGGAGAGATTGAAGATGTGGTGTGAGGGGAGAGGGGGAAAGGGAAAGGGGTAGGATGAGGGAGAGAGAGGGGAGGGGAGGGGAGAAGAGGGGAGGGGAGGGGAGGGGAGGGGAATAGAGTGGAAGGGTGAGGCAAGATTAAGATGGAGTGAGAGGGGGAAAGATGAGGGCAAGGGGGTTGAGGGTGGGGGGGAGTGAGAAAAAAAGGGTTAATAGAGGAGGGGGAGGAAGGGGGGGATAGAAGGGTAAGGGGAGGGGGGAAGGGGGAGAAGGAGAAGGGGTTGAAAAAAGGAGAAAGAAAGAAAAAAAAAATGCAAATATAAGGGAGAGAAAAAAATAAAAAAATAATAAAAAGACGAAAAAAAAAGAAAAAGATGAAAAAAGAAAGAAAGAAAGAAAAACAAGAAAATGATGACAAAGGCAACAATTTTGAACAATGAAAAATGTAAAAAAAAAAAAAAAAAAAAAAAAAAAATTGAAACTAGATAATGTGATTAGCGCCGTCCGATGAAAACTCCATCTTAATCACATGAAGATCTAATTAGCAAAAATTGAATCGTAATGCAATAATTGCATCTTTTGCTTTGCGAAGTCATTTATCATGTTTTATACCTTTTCCGGCGATAATTTTTATGACGATGATGATAATGATGATTCTAATTGCTTGTGATGGTCATGCTAATGGTAGTAGTGATGAGTGTGATGTTGATAATGATGATTCTAATTGATTGCTTGTGATGGTCATGCTAATGGTAGTAGTGATGAGTGTGATGTTGATAAGGATGATTCTAATTGATTGCTTGTGATGGTCATGCTAATGGTAGTAGTGATGAGTGTGATGTTGATAAGGATGATTCTAATTGATTGCTTGTGATAGTAATGCTAATGGTAGTAGTGATGAGTGTGATGTTGATAATGATGATTCTAATTGATTGCTTGTGATAGTAATGCTAATGGTAGTAGTGATGAGTGTGATGTTGATAATGATGATTCTAATTGATTGCTTGTGATAGTAATGCTAATGGTAGTAGTGATGAGCGTGATGTTGATAATGATGATTCTAATTGATTGCTTGTGATAGTAATGCTAATGGTAGTAGTGATGAGTGTGATGTTGATAATGATGATTCTAATTGATTGCTTGTGATAGTAATGCGAATGGTAGTAGTGATGAGTGTGATGTTGATAATGATGATTCTAATTGATTGCTTGTGATAGTAATGCTAATGGTAGTAGTGATGAGTGTGATGTTGATAATGATGATTTTAATTGATTGCTTGTGATAGTAATGCTAAT
>NW_028234428.1:10883249-10885772 GCF_977035675.1 Penaeus japonicus
TAGAGAGACACGGAGAATTTTCCCCGTGATATGTCATTTAAAAAAAAGTTTCCTACATTATTCAACACAACTTGTGACTAAAGGAGAGAGATAAGATTCCTACAAAAGAAACACTCAACCTTTTTTAAAACGAAAATATAAACGTCACCAATATAATATTAGGTAATCTATCTTTATTTGCTATGATAAGATATCTCTCAGTGTATTTTGCAGTGTTGCTCTTGAAATAGCATCTTATGATTTGTTCCTTTGATGTTTCTTATTTCTTTTAATAGCATCTTATAATTTGTTCCTTTGACGTTTCTCATCTTAGTTTGAACCTTTCTCATTGTTCCAAAGAATACTTTGTTTGAAACTCTCTTGTTTCCCTCACAAAATTTTTCCGCACCATTTCTTTCAATAGCATCTTACGCTTTATTCCTTCAATATTTCTTTCAATTTCTCTTTAACATCACCATTCCAACCATCATGATGATTATCCTTACCAATAATATCATTAATATCATTATCACTATCACCCTCATCACTCACCCTATCTTTTCCATCCTTCTTCTATCGAAAGGATTTTCTCTTATCATCATCCTCTCATCTTAAGATTATCATTTGGAAATCTCGTGTCGGAGGAGGATTTCTTAGAACCTCTTCCTTCTTATCTCTCTCCCTTTCTTGTCATAAAGTGACCCAAGGGAGAATAATTCTTTATCAAGTCGAGAATGAAGATGCTGTCAACTTTTTTTTTTCTTTCTTTCTTTCTTTTCAGTCGCTTTTTGTTTCTTTGTATCTATTGCCTCTGTTTAATGATAATATTAATAATGATAATAATAATAATTATTATTATAATAATAATAATAATGATAATAATAATAATAATAATAATAATAATAATAATAATGATAATAATAATGATAGTAATTAATAATGATAATAATAATAATGATAATAATAATAATAATAAAACTACTCCCCATTCGGATTAGATTAATTATCTTTATTTTATTGATTCAATCATGTAGATCTTTGAAAGCAATAACGTTTTTTATTTCTTTTTTTTTTCTTTTCATTAATATTTTACGATCATATATCTTGTCTGGATTGATAAGTATGGCAGTATTCTAATCATTACATGTAGTCTTCTTTAATAAGTATAATAGTAATCTAACTTTTAGATGTCATGTCTTGCTTAATGAGTATAATATCATTGATAATAATCGGATATAATTTTTTATGACCTTTTTCCGGTGTATTGTAGTAAAGATCAGCTGATTTCTTTTTTCAGTAAATGTCATTCAGGTGAAAGAGTGAAAGGTGGACATTTCAGGAGAAAAAGTGCTCTAGATCCGTGTTTTAAGTAGCGCTTTCTCGCCATCTGTCGCTCTTTCTCTTTCTCTTCCTTTCTCTCTTTCGATTATTCTCTCTCTCTCTCTCTCTCTCTCTCTCTCTCTCTCTCTCTCTCTCTCTCTCTCTCTCCCTTCTCTTCTCTCCTCTTTCTCTCTCCCTCCCTCTCTCTCTCTCCCTCCCTCCTCCTCATTGCTCCCTCCTCTCTCCCTTACCCTCCTTCGGGACCTAACATTTTTCGCAAAGTCCAACAGTCATATCCGAAACGTTACTTCATATCCGAACGTTTCTTCGCCATTTTCTCGTCGTCACAGCTGTTAATCTGCGCATTCGGACACGATTTCTCACTTTATTCGGCGTTTACTAGTCCGTTCCGCTGTCCAATCAGGCGTTCCGATCCGTTGTTCCGGCTTCGCTTTATGGCCGAGAGTACGAGGCTTGAGAACTATTATTTCCGAACCCTATTGCTCTGATTTTCCTTTTAGTAGCGCTTGTTAATAGTTGTGCTTCTTCTTTTTTTGAAGTTCGTTGTTAATTTGGGCTTAATTATTGTTGGATTGTTTTAGTTATTTGGATGATTATCTTTGATTATTGTTTCGCTGTTCCTCTGGTTCGTTGTTCACCGCGCTCTTAATCAACGGGGCTAAACGCAGCTAATCTTTCCCGCCACTGTTGGAATCTGTTGTTTCAGACGTTGATTGCGCGAGTCCGGCATTCCAATGGTTCATTGTCCAAGTTTAACCCTTTACTCTTGTTGGGTTCCCCTGTTCATCGCCGGCTCATTCCGACGGTCCTCTGTCTACCCCGCGTCTGACTCCCGCCGGGCTCTGGTTGTCCAGCTGAGCCGCGTTTGGCTTTTGTTTCTGCGTTTGTTTGTGTTTGTTCGCTGTCTTTGGATATTCGTTTTTTTTTCTTTTCTTTGTTGTTATCTTTTCGTTTTGAGTTTTTTATCGTATCTCTTTTATTTAGAGTTTGTTTCTCTTTTTTTTCATATTTTTAAATTTGAGTTTCTTATTTTTTAAATTGTTTCTATCATTTTTTTTTTCCGTCATTTTCTTTCTAGTTTATTTTTATTCTTCGTCTTTTCTCACTCTCTCGCTTTCTCTTAATTTCTTAATGTTTCTTTCTCTTTTTACATCTTCACTTTTTTTTTTAGTAAAGCGAAAATTGACCGTTAAGCATAAGTTG
>NW_028234428.1:10895872-10903372 GCF_977035675.1 Penaeus japonicus
AGAAAAATCACCAGAATGCATTAACGAAAAAAAAGAGAAAAAAAAGAAAGAAAGAAAGAAAAAAAAACACCTGAATGCATTTGAAAAAAATCACCAGAATGCATTAACAAACAAACAAACAAACAAAAAGCATTAACCCACCCCTAAAAAAAAAAAAAAAAAAAAAAATCACCAAAATGCATTTAAACAAATCACCAAAATGCATAAAAAAATAGTATATACAGAGAGCCATGTCTCGTCTCAGGATCCATTTCGATCTAAATTGCATACTACGTTTCCTCTAAGCTCGCCCTGAGGTAGTGGTAAGAAAGTGTCATCCCACTGATCCCCCACTGGATCGCTGTGCCTCGAACAGGAAATTCCGGTTCGTCAAGATTTATATAGAAGTCCTGGATGCGAAGAAGATCAAGAGCTAAGAGCTTCTTTTTTTCTTGAAGGAATTATAGGGGTTCTGTAACTGTATCTAGAGAGATAAGGGGATAAGAGATCCATTACGGATTAATGATTATGTTTTTTGTTTGTGGTGGAGTCTTTGAGTAAACTGTAACACCCTTTCGATATGACGACTACTTCTATTTTTACTCCTACTTCTACTCCACCTTCTCCTCCTCCTCCTCTTCCTCTTCCTCCTCCTTCTACAACAACAACAACTACTACTACTACTACTTAAAACAACAACAACAAACTCAATGATAATCAAAACAGAAACTCAAGACAACAAAATTAACCCAAGGACTACAACAACCTTGCACACTGATTTGAAATGCAATAGTGCATACATACCAGTCATTCACAATTGGGTTGTAATCATTAAGGTCACAATACATTAACCCAAAACTACAATATGCATTTAGATAAAAAATTATACAATGTCTTCATATGATAAATCTCAATATCCTTTTTTAATTTAAAGTACGAACGACAAGCAACGTCTTCTTGACCCTCTCTCCTGCCTTCGTCACGTGTCACTTTTGCCTGTCACTTGTCACTCATCATTCGTCCCTACGACCGCATTCTGTATCTCATCTTCAGCCGATATCTTGATGGATAATTGGATTGTTGAGGGAGCAATATTTGTTTATAATATTCTTAATATGCATGAGGAAAGTTATGGAGTAAATCAAAACATGGTGGAGTTAGCTACCGAGTTTATGATTAGTTGTTGTGTCTTTGTGTTAGAGAAGATGTCTGTTTTTAATGTTTACTCTCCCTCCTTTCTCTGCTCTTTACTTCTCTCCTCTCTCTCTCTCTCATTCTCTCAATCTCCTCTCTCTCTCTCTTTCTCTTTCTCTCTCTCATTCTCTCAATCTCCTCTCTCTCTCTCTTTCTCTTTCTCTCTCTCTTTTTCTCTCTTTCTCTCTCTCTCTCTCTCTCTCTCTCTCTCTCTCTCTCTCTCTCTCTCTCTCTCTCTCTCTCTCTCTCTCTCTCTCTCTCTCTCTCTCTCTCTCTCTCTCTCTCTCACTATGTAATGTTATGTCGTTTGCTTGAAGTTTCGTGAAAGAAATTAATATGAAACCCTATACAATATTGTTACACCTTTTAGATATGTTATGTAAATGCAAAGAATTTGTCTGCAATAGCTAAACTTGCAAAACCGGTCATAGAGAGATGTATGTGGACTGATATGTCGTACGTTTTTTTTTTTTCAAAATAAATATTCTCTCTGTCTCTCTCTCTCTCTCTCTCTCTCTCATTCTATCTCTCTCTCTCTCTCCCTCCCTCCCTCCCTCCCCCCTCCCCTCTCTCTGCCTCCTTCCCTCCCACCTTCTTTCTTCTTTTCCCTCCCTCCTTCCCTTTCCTTCTCCTTCTCCCTCCCTTCCTCATCATCGTCTCCCTACCCTTCTCCCTCCCTTCCTCATCGTCATCTCCCTACCCTTCTCCCTCCCTCCTTCCCTCCTCCCCCTCCCTCCCTCCTTCCCTCTCCTTCTCCCTCCCACCTTCCCTCTCCTTCTCCTTCTCCCTCCCTCTCTTCTTCCCTCTCCTTCTCCCTCCCACCTTCCCTCTCCTTCTCCTTCTCCCTCTCTCCCTTCTTCCCTCTCCTTCTCCTTCTCCCTCCCACCTTCCCTCTCCTTCTCCCTCCCTCTCTCCCTTTCCCTCTCCTTCTCCTTCTCCCTCTCTCTCTCCATTCCCTCTCCTTCTCCTTCTCCCTCCCTCTCCTTCTTCCTCTCCCTCTCCTTCTCCCTCCCACCTTCCCTCTCCTTCTCCTTCTCCCTCTCTCCCTCCTTCCCTCTCCTTCTCCTTCTCCCTCCCACCTTCCCTCTCCTTCTCCTTCTCCCTCTCTCCCTCCTTCCCTCTCCTTCTCCTTCTCCCTCTCTCCCTCCTTCCCTCTCCTTCTCAATCTCTCCCTCCTTCGCTCTCCTTCTCCTTCTCCCTCCCACCTTCCCTCTCCTTCTCCTTCTCCCTCTCTCCCTCCTTCCCTCTCCTTCTCCTTCTCCCTCTCTCCCTCCTTCCCTCTCCTTCTCCTTCTCCCTCCCACCTTCCCTCTCCTTCTCCTTCTCCCTCTCTCCCTCCTTCCCTCTCCTTCTCCCTCCCTCCTTCCCTCTCCTTCTTCCTATCCACTCGATCTCCCCCCCCCCCCCCTTCTCTCTCTCCTTCTCCCTCCCTCCCTCGTCTCCCTAACCTTCTCCCACTCAACCCCCGCCCTCTCTCCCTCTTCTTCTCCCTCCCTCCTTCCATCTCCTTCTCCCTATCCAGTCGATCTCCCCCCCCCTCTCTATCCTTCTCTCTCCCTCCCCCCTTCCCTCTCCTTCTCCCTATCCACTCGATCTCCCCCCCTCTCTCTCTCCTTCTCTGTCCCTCCCTCCTTCCCTCCCTCGTCTCCCTAACCTTCTCCCACTCAACCCCCGCCCTCTCTCCCTCTTCTTCTCCCTCCCCCCTTCCCTCTCCTTCTCCCTATCCAGTCGATCTCCCCCCCCCCCGTCTCTATCCTTCTCTCTCCCTCCCTCCTTCCATCTCCTTCTCCTTATCCACTCGATCTCCCCCCCCCCTTCTCTCTCTCCTTCTCCCTCCCTCCCTCGTCTCCCTAACCTTCTCCCACTCAACCCCCGCCCTCTCTCCCTCTTCTTCTCCCTCCCTCCTTCCATCTCCTTCTCCCTATCCAGTCGATCTCCCCCCCCCCCTCTCTATCCTTCTCTCTCCCTCCCTCCTTCCATCTCCTTCTCCCTATCCACTCGATCTCCCCCCCCCCTCTCTCTCTCTCCTTCTCCTTCTCCCTCCTTCCCTCCCTCGTCTCCCTAACCTTCTCCCACTCAACCCCCGCCCTCTCTCCCTCTTCTTCTCCCTCCCTCCCTCCTTCCCTCTCCTTCTCCCTATCCACTCGATCTCCCCCCCCCCCTCTCTCTCTCCTTCTCCTTCTCCCTCCCTCCCTCCTTCCCTCTCCTTCTCCCTATCCACTCGATCTCCCCCCCTCCCCCCCTCTCTCTCTCATAAACATACCTCCCACGTCATACCGACCTGAAAACCCCCTAACTCATTCCACTTTTCCATACCCTCTCGATTACATATCATTTTCCTGGCCATGTATTTTCCTAGTCACACGCTTATGATAAACTTTAAGTTATAGCATACTAGGGTACTTGTGTTTTTTTTTCCTGTTGTTCTTTAATGGTGTTGTTCTTGTTGAAGACTTCTTTTTTTTATCTCTGTTTGTCTGTATGTATTGTTTGTTTGTTTATCTGTTGGTAATTTTGTTTTTAGTTATTAAGCTTGTTAGTTTGATTGTAGATTCTTTTTATTTACTAGTCTATCATTTTTTCCCCTGTTTATTTATTAATCTATCAATCTATCTATCCATTTATCAGTTCGTTCATCAAGTCATCAATCTATTCATTATTCCATCATTAAATAAATACATTATGAATCACCCATTGATGCATTTAATTCTCAAATTATAACTAACTTAATAATGATAAACAAAAAAATCAATGAAAATAAATATGATAATTCATAATAAAAAATAGATAAAAATGTTTACACATATAACCGATCGCCTAATTAATGTCCTGGTTTCTCAAATTGTAATCTACGTTAGAATATTAATTACTTTGTGTTGCACGGAAGAATCAACCTGACCGGACTTGTTGATTACAAATGTCATAATTCGCTGGCTTTACCTTTCATTCGTGAATTATTCATGTTCTCTCTTCAGCTGTTAGTCCGAAAGGTTTGGATTTCTTATCGTTTTTGTTTTTTTTTATTAATTATTCTTATCGTTTTTTTTTATTAATTATTTCTTGTGTTTGTTTGTTTTTTGTTTGTGTTTTTTTTTCTTATGTTTGTTTGTTTTTTGTTTGTGTTTTTTATTATGTTTTATTCATTTTTTAAGAATGCTTATTTACGTCTTGTTTTCCTTAGCTTTTAATAAGTCGACTGTAATAAAAATAATGGATTACAGTTATAAAGCAGTGGTGAGGATGATGATGATAATCATGATGGTAATGGCATTAATGATAATGGTAATTATAGTAATTAATAGTAGTAATAATAGTAATAATGACAATGGTAATTACAGTGATAATAATGATGATAATCATAATAGTGATAATGATTATGATACTGATTATGAGAGAGAAAGGGAGAGAGAGAGAGAGAGAGAATGAGAGAGAATGAGAGAGAGAGAATGGGAATGAGAATGAGAATGAGAGACAGAGAGAGAGAGAGATAAAGAAAAAAAGAGAAAGAGAGAGAGAGAGAGAGAGCAATTGATAAAAAGAGAAGGAATCAGGTGGAACACATTTACCTATGGCACAAATCTCCCTCCCTCCTCCCATCCCCCTCTTACCCCTTTCCCCTTCCACCTCTTCTCCCCCATCCATCATCCCCCCTCCCCCCTCCCCCCCCTACTCAGCAGACGTCGAAAGACTTATCTTCTCTCATAGCAACCATCTCTTAGGAAGCAGCTTAACACACTTTTTTTTTTTTTTTTCTTGACATATCCTGGAAATGTTTTCTCTCAAGATTGTCCCTTCCTATGGATCCATTTTCAAGATATGTCCTTGTAAGGTACTTTTTTTTATTCAAGGTATGTCCATTAAGATATATTCCTTGCGATATATCTCTACAATGGATTCAAGGGATGTAATTCCGTGGTATGCTCTCTAGAATATGCGTTTTAAATGGATGTTCCACAAGAAATATGTTTAAAAAATGGATCTAGGAAGAGTAATTGCAAGATATGTTCTTGATATATCCTCTGAAAATATATCTGACGATGCCCTGAAATCTCCAGAGATATTCTTAAAATGCAAATTTTGTACCTTCGTACGTACCTTGCCCTCGAAACAACTCCTAAGAAATATCTTCAGTACATATCCTTAACATATAACCTCGATGCATATATTCGAATTTTAGCTTCAAAGCATTCCCCTAAAATGTGCTTTTACGAACTAATCTTCGTATACTGACTGATTCTCTCTATTTCGTTCTCTCTCTCTTTCTCCCCTCTTTCTGTCCCACACTCTCTCTCTCTCTCTCTCTTTAAAACAAAACTATTCCTATGTACTATCAATTCAGATTATTCTCTCTCTCTCTCTCTCTCTCTCTCTCTCTCTTTCTCTCTCTATCCCTCCCTTACTTTATCCCTCCCTCCCTCCTTCCCCCCCTCCCTCCCTCCTACCTCCCACCCTCCCTCCCTCCCTCCCTCCCTCCCTCCTACCTCCGTACCTCCCTCCCTTAACCCCCTTTTCTCCTTTTTTTTCCAACTGAGGAACACTATGGACCAAGGCCCCTATCTCCAGACACCCTATGGAAGACACACACACACACACATCCTATGTTCCCTCGCCTCCTATCACCACGCTGCCATAGCCCCGGTTGACTTGTCACATCTCGAGGTGCTGTCACTCTCGATGTCACCCTGTCATGTTTCGATGCTGTCACACCCATTGGCATTCTGTCATGTCGTGTTCGTGTCACATCAAATGTCAATTGGTGATGTTCCGATGATGTCCTATCTAATGGTTCCTTTTGTCACTGAGTGATTGAGTAAACGAAGTGAATAGGAGTGGAGAGAGAGAGAGAGAGAGAGAGAGAGAGAGAGAGAGAGAGAGAGAGAGAGAGAGAGAGAGAGAGAGACAAAGAGAGAGAGAAGTAAGGGACAGAGCGAGGTAAAAGAAAGAGAGAGAGATAGACGGAGACAGTAAGACAGAAACAGAGCGAGAAAGAGAGAGAGAGAGAGAGAGAGAGAGATAGATATATAGACAGAAAGATAGATAGATAGAGAGAGAAAGAGAGAGAGAAATGAATAGATAGGCAGATATATAGAGAACCCCCCCAAAAAAAAGAAAAAAAAAGAAAAGAAAATTAAGACATGCAAATCGAATGCTACACCAAATATGAAAAAAAAAACACAAAAAAACAGGAAAACATAAAAGACAAATAAAATAAAAAATAAAAAGAAAACACATAGATTAACATAAAAAATACATATAGCGAGCAGGAGGAAAGGTGAGGCAGGGGGTAGGGATAAGGGTAGGGGTAGGGGTATAGTAAGAGTAAAGGAGGCAGGCATTTGAACGCAGGGCAGGGGAAGGGGGGTAAGAGCGGGAGGGGGGGTGGGGGGGTGTTGAACCACACCACCCATCTGTCTATACCCGCCTACAGGCTAGTCTTTCCTTCTTTCCTACGACAGGTGCAAGGCCTGACCTTACAAACCTGATCCCACTAAAGATGTTTCTAATAATGCTTATGTATATATTTTCTGTCTTTTTATTATTCATCTTTTATCTATCTAATTTTCTTGTTAGGCGATGCAGTTATCATAATGCCGGCGGTAATGGTGACAGTAATGATGATTTACATATTGACAATGAGGATGATAATGATGGAAATGCAGTAATGATAATCATGATAAAAATTATATCAGTAGTGATAGTCATAATAGTAGCAATGGTAATGGCAAAAGAGAGAGAGAGGAAGATAGATAGATATATAGATAAATAGATAAATAATTAGATAAGAAGAGAGAGAGAGATTAATCGAAAGAGAGAGAGAGAAATAGATAAATAGATAGATAAATAGGTAGATAATGAGAGAGAGAGATAAATAAATATATAAAAGAGAGAGAGATTAATAGAAAGAGAGAGAGAGAGAGTGACAAGAGAGAGGAGAAGAGGAGAGGAGAAGAGAAGAGAAGAGAGAAAGAGAGAGAGAGAGAGATAGAGACTAAGGCTTAAACAACCAACACAACACTTCTAAGAAATCACACTGCCATTAATCAGACTTTTTTCATTCTATTTTTTTTTAGACTGTTTGTCCTACAAGCTCTTCATTTTTCTCTCAACGTCGCGCTGTTTCACTAGGTAGCTGAGTCGCATTGTTCTTGTTTTTGCTTTTGTTTTGTTTTATTTTTTCTGGGGGTTGGGGCTTGGGATAGGGGGGGGGAGGGGTTGGTCTAATCTGTGTTCAAGCCGTTAGTATTTTTTGTTTTCCTTGTTTGCTTTTTTTTCGTTGGTTAGTGGTAGAATATATATATATATATATATATATATATATATATATATA
>NW_028234428.1:10905872-10908372 GCF_977035675.1 Penaeus japonicus
TCTTACCGCGCGAGGAAACGTTTAAATCATCGAGTTTTCATCCGCCATTAGCAAAATATCCACTGAGGTCTTGGTTGTTTAATTATCCCGCCTCGGCGCTCTTCGCGTCTCCCTTGGAAATAAGTTTTTTGAGAAATGACGCGAAGACGGGACGAAGCCTCGACCTTCCCCATTACCGCTAATTATAGGCGAAAGCGTCGTAAATGGCAAGTCAAGAGTCTGGCGTCTCACCCATTAAAGCGGATCTGAATGCAGGCTAATAAAAAAGAAGAATAAGAAGAAAAAAAAAGGGATCTGATCCCTTATATCCCACCCATGGAATCTCGGATAAGGTAGTTAGGTTAACCCAAACGGAGGACGAGCTAACGAGCTAACGAGCGGGGGGAACGATTGTTATCTGGCAAGTACCAAACACAGAGATAAAACCGAATTGGTGTTTTCCAGCCGCGGATCACCATAATTCTGAACAGGTCGTTAAAAGTGCCTCGACTCCGAGTGATCCTGGAAACCCGAAGAAAGAAGAGAAATAGGAATAAGAAGGAAAAACAAAAACAATATCGAGCTGTGTCCAAAGGATCCAACACCATTCATTAGCGTCGAGTCCTCCTCACACGTCCCGGGAGCTTATTTATGATCACTAATCTAGAGCTTATGATTCCAGCACTTTTTACGACGCGAGTGTAGTTTGTGTATTCATAACCTGCACCTCAGAAAAAAAGAATAATAAGAAAAGGAGTAAGAAAAGTGCATGGAGAATATAAGAAAAAATAAAAACGCTCATTGTCCTTTTGAAGATATTTTATTTTTCTTGGGAGAGAGAGAGAGAGAGAGAGGGAGGGAGAGGGAGAGAGAGAGAGAGGGAGGGAGAGGGAGAGAGAGAGAGAGGGAGAGAGAGAGAGAGAGAGAGAGAGAGAGAGAGAGAGAGAGAGAGAGAGAGAGAGAGAGAGAGAGAGAGAGAGAGAGAGAGAGAGAGAGAGAGGGGGGGGGAGAGAGAGGGAGAGAGAGAGAGAGAGAGAGAGAGAGGGAGAGAGAAAAAATATAAAGAGAGAGAAAAGAAGGAAGCAAGAGAAAGTAAGAGAGAGAGAGAGAGAGAGAGAGACCAAGAATGAGAGAGAGAGAGAGAGACAGAGCAAGAATGGGAGAAGGAGAGAGAAAACAATATAAAGAGAGAGAGAGAGATAAAAGAAGGAAGAGAAAGAGAGTAAGAGAGAGAGACAGAGAGCAAGAATGAGAGTGAGAGAGAGAGAGAGAGAGAGAAAGAATTTGTGTGAGTGAGTGAGTGAGTGAAAGGAGAAAGCCAGCACACAATATCCCCGAAAACGACTTACCAGGTCAAACCGACTCCGCCATCTTGGATTCCCGCATACGCCACGATGTTGTTTTTTTCTTTTCCTTTTTTTTTTAAGGTATTTGATGCCGTTAAAAGAGAATCATGACCATGTCTGAAAGGGTTACGATGACTTTAACACGTCCGGGCAGAGCCGTTACACCGCCAACACATGTAAGATGAGAAACTAAGCTCAGAAACACATGTTATTCGCGTATTCACATGATTCTGATATCGTGAAATTGATTGGAATTATGTGATGTTTCTTCTCATGTGGAGAAAAATGCTTCACATGATAGAGATAATCATGTATAATTATTTTCATTGTATCGGTATTTATCATATGATCATAATGAAGGTGTTTTGAATGATGAAGGTTATCATGAGTGTTGTATTTATATGGCAAAATAGATGTGATGATTTTATGAAAATAGTTGTAATGATAATGACAATAATGATGATGTTTATTATGAAGATGATAATGATGCAAGAAATTATGATAATGGTAATAATTGCATGGATGATATTATATGATATGCGACTGTTGCTCATTGCATTAGTTGATTTGCAACTACTAATGTTGCACGTAAGGATATTGCTGATGATGGTAACGATGACATTGATAATGAAGGTAATAATGATAATCATATTCATAATGATAATACTAATTATGATTATTATTATTCTAATAATAACGATGATTATGATGCTAATGATATCAAAATAATGACAATAATAGTAATAATGATAATAATGATAGAACAACAATAACAATAAAAATGATAACAATGATAATGATATTAATAATGATAATGATAGCAATTATAGTAACAATAATAATATCAATAAGATTAATAAAACAATTATTGCAATAATGATGAAAATCATCAACATAACAACATCACTGATGACAAAAATAAGTGAATTACAACAAAGGTGAAATTGTTGATTATAAGAATGATTATAATAATAGTAATATGAAGTATAATAACAGTGATATCAATAATGATGATAATGATATTGGTAGGGACAACAATAAGGAAGTGAGAGCAATGATGAGAGAAATGCTGGTTATGCTATTGATAAGGATAATGATTATGATGATAATTATACGACTACTATTGATAACAATAAAATAAAGAAAAGATAGTGACAATAGAGAGAGAATATATA
>NW_028234428.1:10928372-10930872 GCF_977035675.1 Penaeus japonicus
ATCCTACGTGTGTATTTCTTTACGCCGTTTTTATTTTCTCTCTGTTTTTCATTTTCTTTTTGTAATGTTTCACCTTTCTACGTCATTGGTGTATATTCTGTTAATAAATCTGAATAAATCTTATCCCTACATCCTTTTCTATCCACGTGTTTACTTTGAATAGTTGTTGTGCGGATAGTCTCACATCCACATCAACTGCGATTGCTTTTATCCTTCTGACTGTCTTTATTCCTGCTTAATATTCTTAATATGTATTTTTTTTATATCGATATTTCACGGAACTATTCATATTTTTATTTTTATTTTAAAAGAACGAATAATTTTCATTGTTTGAGTCGCTGAATTGCCCGTAAAACTCTCAATCTATATTAATGTTTTATGTGTTTTTCTTTTTATTCAAATTTTCTTTAAGATTTTATTACCTGGGAAAAAAAATATGAATATGACACAATGCGGCGCTAATTCTAGTTCATTATGTTTTCTATTTTACTGTTATGTTTACAAAAAATACCAATCGATGACCACCGGGGGGGGGGGGGGGGGGGGGGGGGGGAGGGGGGGGGGGGGGGGGGGGGGGGGTGGGGGGGGTGGGGGGGGGGGGGGCCACAAGTCAAAATGTAACCTCTTTCCAAGATTTTCTGATTCTGTGCTTTCTTGGCTTTTTATTTTTTTATTATTATTTTTTATTAAGATGTTTATTTACATCAGAGATACAAATGTGTATTTAGGTATGTGTGCACTAGGTGTATATATTTTTTTCCCTTGATATAATCTTGTAATTTCAAAATTTTCAGAGTTCGGTATTTCGTATTTTACTTTTACTGTGATCTGAATTTTGCTTAATCAGGTTTTGGTCTATTTGGCCTATTCGCTGTTTTTTTTTTTTTTATCTGAATTTTTATTTTATTTCAAATTATTTCTATACTCTTTTACTTGGCTCGTTTACTTCAGTTTTTACTTTAACTGTTTTCTTCTCTTACCCTTTATTTACTCTCACTTAAATCTTACTTTTAGTTCTAATACTTTTATTCATCTGAGCTAGAGAATTTTTAAACATTTGAAACCCCGTCAGTACTTTTTTAACTTAATCTTTCTAGAACCTTCTTTAATTTTCCTCAAGCCTTTGTTGAATTTATCATCATATTTAGTATCTTTTTCTTTTGACTTTAGATTACTTTCTCTTTCTCTCTCTCTCTCTCTCTCTCTACACACACACACACACACACACACACACACACACACACACACACACACACACACTAAACTCTCTTCAAATATAATATATATATATAAATATATATATATATATATATATATATACATACATATATATATATATATATATATATATATATATATATATAGTATATATATATGTGCATACATACAAATATATATATATATATATATATATATATATATATATGTATATATATATATATATATATATAAATATATATATATATCTATATCTAAAATAATATATATATATAAATATATAAATATATATATATATATATATATATTATATATATATATATATATGTATGTATGTATGTATGTATGTATGTATATATATAATATATATATATATATATATATATATATATATATATATATATATATATATATATATACATATAGCGAATAAACAAACAAACAAACAAAATCATGATTTCGAAAAGCGTAATGGTCATACCAATCCAAAATATCATCATATGGACGTAAAACAACAATAACAACAACAAAAGCAAAGACACTAATGCCAACTTCCGCCCCATTCATCTCGCGTCCTTCAAAGCATCATTGCGCCCTGTCGTCCCTTCTTATCTCCCTTCCTTACTCCCTCCTCCCCCCCTTCCCTCTCCTTTCCGCCTCCCCCCCCACCCGCCCCCAATCCTCCACTCCAACCTCCCCATCTCCCTTCCCCCACCATCCCCACCCCCCCGCCCCCCCTTCCATCATCTCACTAGCCGCTTCTCATATCTCCCTAGGTCATCTTCCTAACACCTCCTCCCCCCTCCCCTCCCCATAATCCTCTTTCCCCATCAACTACCCCTCCCCCTTCCCCCCCGTTAACTCTCTTCCCTCTCCCCCCGTCACCCCCCCCCCGTCAACTCTTTCCCACTCACCCCCTACTCGATACCCCCACCCTCTCAATATAACTTCTTTTCCCTCTCGCCTCCCCTCCCCACCATTAACCTCAATTTTTTTTCCCTTTTTTTTTTCTTCCCTTCCCCCCGTCTTTTTCTTTTTTCCCCCCTCTCCCCACCATCTGCCTCCAACGGCAAATATTCCTCTCCCCCCTCTCGTTGTTAAGACGAAAGCTGTCCGGGGCCTTCACGCTTTGCCTCGCTCCCCGGCCCTTCCTCCCTTCCCCCCTTTTCTTTCTCAATTCCTTCCCACCCCTCCCCCGCCACCTTCCTCCCCCCCTCCCCCTCTCATCCAGACTCCACTAAACCCCTCCCCCTCCCTACCAATCCTCTCTCACCCACATTCC
>NW_028234428.1:10935872-10937963 GCF_977035675.1 Penaeus japonicus
GCATATCATTTTTTGATGTTCTTTTTTATTTATTTATATTTTTCTTCTGGCCTTCTTCTCCTATACACTTGCTATAGTGTTTCTAAATCAAATGTCTGCATATTGTAATCTTTGCATATCATTTTTTTATATTCTTTTTTTATTTGTATATTTTTTTCTTTTCCCCCCTTTTTTTCCCTTATTTCTTCCGCCGCTATTTTCTTCGCTTTCCCTTCCTCTCCCCATATAGGACTTAGCTGTTTGTGTTTTTAAATCAAATGTCTACATTAGCATAATTGCATCTACATGTGTTTGCTTCTTTGGTTTATCAGTAGTTCCATATATGGCGTGTATCTATATTTCCAGTTGCACCTTTGACAAGCTCTTTCCAAGTCCATTAACGAATGGGTTGAAAGTCCTCATAATTTACGATTATCAATGGCGATTTTTTTGTGTGCAATGGAGTATATAAAAGGTCAACAAAAATACAGCAACACATGAAAAAAGAAAGAAAAGGAAATCCAGTCACAAAGAGTCACAACGGAACAATTATTTTCCTTTTGATTGTGATTGTTTCAATACATACATTTGATAGACAATGATGGAAGGGTTTCAACACATAGAGAGGTAGAGATATATGTTGCATTTTCCCTTTTCCTCGTCCCCTGCAAACACTACTCCTTTCATCAATTGAATCAAAGAACGTCGTGAAGAGTTTAATAAAATAGGAAATTGTCCTTTGGATATACAGGGTTATAATCCACACCAATGCTCAACCAAGCCATAAGATGTGCAATCACTCCCACTTGCGAGAATTTTAAGAATCACACTAAACTCAAAATAGTTATAATGTAACAATATCTTTGAAACTGTTGTCTCGCCTTTCAATAAACCTATTTTGAGTCTAATGGGGACCAAGGGCCATTGTATCAACATGGTTAAGTGTTTTGTGGTTCAACATCCACTTTAGTTTTGGCCCTTTTTGGTTTTTATATTTACAGTATTAAGATATTCTGATTCTCTCTCTCTCTCTCTCTCTCTCTCTCTCTCCCATCGTGTTCTCCATCCTCCCCCCCCCTCTCCCCTCCCCCCCCCCCCCTCTCCCTCGCCCCTCTTCTCCTCCCCCTCTCTCTCTCCCCTCCCCCCCGCCTCTTCCGCCAATCTCATCCTCTCCCTTCTCTCCACCCCTCCTTTTCACTCCTCTTCCACATCCTCTCCTCTTCCCCTCCCTCACCCCTCTCTCCACCCTCTCTCCCACCCTCCCTATCTCCCCTCCTCCCCTCCCCCTCCCACCCCCCCTCTCTCTCAGCCCTCGCCCTCCTCCTCTTTATCTCTCTCTTCTCCCCTCCTCTCATCCTCTACGCCCCTCCCCCTCTTCTCCCCTCCCCCCTCTCCCCTCCCCCCCCCCTCTCTCCCTCTTCCCTTTCCCCCCCCTCACCCCCCCCCCCCCCTCCTCTCCTCCTCTCCATCTCCCCTCTTCCACCTCCCCTCCCTCCCTCTCTCCTCTTCCCTCTCTCCCCTCTCACCCCCCTCTCTCTCCCTCCTCTCTTCCCCCTCTCTCCCTCCTCCCTACCTCCCCTTGTCGTCCCTCTCTCTCTCTCTCTCTCTCTCTCTCTCTCTCTCTCTCTCTCTCTTTCCCTCTCTCTCTTTCTTTGTCTTTCATTCTTCTTTTTTAATATTCTTTCCTTCCTATTACAGCATCTATACTTCTTTTAAATGAAACACATTCAATTTCATCTCATTTTACTGTGTCTCGCACAATTTGATATTTTTGAAAAGAGAAAGAGAGATAGAAAAAAATAAACGTGTTCTCATCTTGTCCTTATTATGTATTTCCCTTATTTTAAAATCTATTGTAGAATATGAAAAAAACATAAGAAACTCCGAAACAAACAAAAGTAACGATAAAAAGAAAAAAAAATCAACAGACTCAACATAGTTCTTAAAAGATAAAAGATTCTTTGCACGATGTACTTCCACATATTGCAAATAGTCATCAATCAGTGTCTGTATTTTGTGCAGCTTCCAAGAGCTTATATGTGCAATGAACATCGCATGCAACTGCCTATGAATGTAAATATGCAAATGTGTGCAAGATTACGGGAGGCTTGT
>NW_028234428.1:10943063-10950563 GCF_977035675.1 Penaeus japonicus
GGAAGAGCCGATAGGAGGAGATAGGCTGGAGAAGATTAGATGTAATTCCAGGTGCTAATCCTTTGACCAGAATAAATACATATGTTTTCATTCGTAGGGATGACTTGCCTCTAGTCATATATGTACTCGTTTGTATGTGTTATCATCATCAATATAAGTATGATTATTGTTATTGCTATTATTGTTATCAGTATTATTATCGCCATTATTGTTATTGTTGTTATCATCATCATAATCATGATTATTATCATTTCACTTTTATCGTTATCGTTATTATTATCATTATCATTTTTGTTATTATATTGTTATTATCATTTTGTTATTATCCACATTATCGTTTTTCTAATCATGCTAATTCTTATTCTTATTCTTATTATCATCATTATCACCATCACCATTGTTATCATCATAATCATTATCATCCTTATTATTAGCATAGTTATCATTATTATCATGACAATTGCTAGTATTAGTCCTTCTCCCCCCCCCTCTCCCATTCTCCTCTCCATCTCTCTTGCAATAATGAAAAAAAAAAAAAACTCCTTTTTCATCTCTTCCTCCTCCGCCTGCAGGTAATCAAGATGCTATTGCTCGTCATCATCCTGTTCATGGCATGTTGGGGTCCCAAGATCGTGTTCTTCGTGTTCTTGAAGAACGGCTTGGCTCAGACCTCCTTCAAGCCCCTTGTCTACAACGTGAGAGTGGCTTTGGGACTCCTGCCCTTCATTCACTCGTGTCTAAATCCCATTATATACAGGTGAGAGGGGTAGGGTCTTTTTGGTAGGTATTGTTTGTGTGCTTGTTTTTTTTTTTTTTTTTCTTTTTTTTTTACTGTTTGTGTGTGTTTTTTTGTGTGTGCTTGTGTGTGTGGGCTGTATGTATGTGTATAGATGTATATATATGTATATATATGTATATATATATACATATATACATATATACATACATATACATATACATACTCACACACACACACACACACACACACACACACACACACACACACACACACACACACACACATATATATATATATATATATATATATATATATGTGTGTGTGTGTGTGTGTGTGTGTGTGTGTGTGTGTGTTTGTGTGTGTGTTGGTGTGAGAGAGAGAAAGAGAGAGAGAGAGATATAGAGTGTGTGTGTGTGAGAATGTGAGAGAGAGAGAAAGAGAGAGAGAGAGATAGAGTGTGTGTGTGTGTGAGAATGTGTGTGTGTGTGTGAGAGAGAGAGAGAGAGAGAGAGAGAGAGAGAGAGAGAGAGAGAGAGAGAGAGAGAGAGAGAGAGTGTGTGTGTGTGTGTGTGTAAAGCAACACGGTATAAGAGTACCGTGTTGCTTTACCATTTTCCGCCTCGTGTACCTGCTTCTCTCCTTTCTCCTCAGGTCTGGAGATGAAATCCAGGTGGATTTCGAAACTGTAGTCTCATCTTCTAATGAATATGTTTTGTGTATAGTGGGTTTGTCTGCCATATCATTGTTATTATATATATATATATATATATATATATATATATATATATATGTATATATATATATATATATATATATGTGTGTGTGTGTGTGTGTGTGTGTGTGTGTGTGTGTGCGTGTGTGTGCGTGTGTGTGTATACTGATAAAGAGAGAGAAAGAAAAGGAGAAAGAGAGAAAGAAAGAGAGAAAGAAAGAGAGAAAGAGAAAGAGACGGAGACAGAAAGAAAGAGAGAGAAAGAGAAAGTGACGTAGACAGAAAGAAAGAGACGGAGATAGAAAGTGACGTAGACAGAAAGAGAGAGAGAGAAAGAGAAAGAGACGGAGACAGAAAGAAAGAGAGAGAAAGAGCAAGAGAGAGCGGGAGGGAGCAAGAGATCAAAGAGGTTCCACTCAATGCGTCCATTGAGCCAGGCCTTGCAGTTCTTCGCGCTCGACATCAACCAAATCTTCTTTTAATTTCTAAGAGACTGGACCTGAGTTCAGAAAGTGGGGGGGAGGGGGGGAGAAGGGATAAGAGAGGAGGGGGGGGGGGGAAGAAAGCACATTATTCAGTGTCGAAGGTTGGCTTCCATATATCCCTCTATTATTATTCGCTAGAAATTAAGGTCTCGGGGATATCAAGTGTTAGGTATATGGCTACGTGTGGCGGGATAAAAATAGATTAAAAAAAAAAAAGAAAAAATGTATATGCATAGTTACATTCACACACACACACATATGTACATACATATGTACACACACACACACACACATATGTACTCACGTACACACACACACACACACACACAGAAACACACACACACACACACACACACACACACACACACACACACACACACACACACACACACACACACACACACACACATATATATATATATATATATATATATATATATATATATATATATATATATATATATATATATATATATATATCCCGTAAATTCTATATTTGATGACACTTTATATACTAAAGTCTTATGCCCTATAGCTTATGCCACGTCTTATGACCATGAGATGCTTATCATCAGCATTCCCAGCCCAGTTTGCACATTAATGATAATTGCATGGACGTGAACTCACTTTGCCGAATGCACACAAACACTCACATTAATATGTATGTGTGAGAGAGATATAAAGAGAATGTGTGAAAGAAAGAATGAGAGAGAGACAAAGACAAAGACAAAGTCAGAGACAAAGACAAAACCAGAGACAAAGCCAAAGACAAAGCCAGAGACAAAGACAAAGACAAAGCCAAAGCCGGAGACAAAGCCAAAGACAAAGCCAGAGACAAAGCCAAAAACAAAGCCAGAGACAAAGCCAGAGACAAAGCCAAAGACAAAGCCAGAGACAAAGACAAAGCCAGAGACAAAGCCAGAGACAAAGACAAAGCCAGAGACAAAGCCAGAGACAAAGCCAGAGACAAAGCCAGAGACAAAGCCAGAGACAAAGCCAGAGACAAAGACAAAGCCAGAGACAAAGCCAGAGACAAAGCCAGAGACAAAGCCAGAGACAAAGACAAAGCCAGAGACAAAGCCAGAGACAAAGCCAGAGACAAAGACAAAGCCAGAGACAAAGCCAGAGACAAAGCCAGAGACAAAGACAAAGCCAGAGACAAAGCCAGAGACAAAGCCAGAGACAAAGCCAGAGACAAAGACAAAGCCAGAGACAAAGCCAGAGACAAAGCCAGAGACAAAGACAAAGCCAGAGACAAAGCCAGAGACAAAGACAAAGCCAGAGACAAAGCCAGAGACAAAGCCAAAGACAAAGCCAGAGACAAAGCCAGAGACAAAGCCAAAGACAAAGCCAGAGACAAAGCCAGAGACAAAGCCAGAGACAAAGCCAAAGACAAAGCCAGAGACAAAGCCAAAGACAAAGCCAGAGACAAAGCCAGAGACAAAGCCAGAGACAAAGCCAGAGACAAAGCCAGAGACAAAGCCAGAGACAAAGCCAGAGACAAAGCCAGAGACAAAGCCAGAGACAAAGCCAAAGACAAAGCCAGAGACAAAGCCAAAGACAAAGCCAAAGACAAAGCCAGAGACAAAGCCAAAGACAAAGCCAGAGACAATGACAAAACCAGAGACAAAGACAAAGCCAGAGACAAAGCCAGAGACAAAGCCAAAGACAAAGCCAGAGACAAAGCCAGAGACAAAGCCAGAGACAAAGCCAAAGACAAAGCCAGAGACAAAGCCAGAGACAAAGCCAAAGACAAAGCCAGAGACAAAGCCAGAGGCAAAGCCAAAGACAAAGCCAGAGACAAAGACAAAGCCAAAGACAAAGCCAAAGACAAAGCCAGAGACAAAGCCAAAACCAGACACAAAGACAAAGCCAGAGACAAAGACAAAGCCAGAGACAAAGCCAGAGACAAAGCCAGAGACAAAGACAAAGCCAGAGACAAAGCCAAAGACAAAGCCAGAGACAAAGACAAAGCCAGAGGCAAAGACAGAGACAAAGCCAAAGACAAAGCCAAAGACAAAGCCAGAGACAAAGACAAAGCCAGAGGCAAAGACAGAGACAAAGCCAAAGACAAAGCCAGAGACAAAGCCAGAGACAAAGCCAAAGACAAAGCCAGAGACAAAGCCAGAGACAAAGCCAAAGACAAAGCCAGAGACAAAGACAAAGCCAGAGACAAAGCCAAAGACAAAGCCAGAGACAAAGACAAAGACAAAGCCAGAGACAAAGCCAAAGACAAAGCCAGAGACAAAGACAAAGCCAGAGACAAAGCCAGAGACAAAGACAAAGACAAAGCCAGAGACAAAGCCAAAGACAAAGCCAGAGACAAAGCCAGAGACAAAGCCAGAGACAAAGACAAAGCCAAAACCAAAGACAAAGCCAGAGACAAAGCCAGAGACAAAGACAAAGCCAAAACCAAAGACAAAGCCAGAGACAAAGCCAGAGACAAAGACAAAGCCAAAACCAAAGACAAAGCCAGAGACAAAGCCAGAGACAAAGACAAAGCCAAAACCAAAGACAAAGCCAGAGACAAAGCCAGAGACAAAGACAAAGCCAAAACCAAAGACAAAGCCAGAGACAAAGCCAGAGACAAAGACAAAGCCAAAACCAAAGACAAAGCCAGAGACAAAGCCAGAGACAAAGACAAAGCCAAAACCAAAGACAAAGCCAGAGACAAAGCCAGAGACAAAGACAAAGCCAAAACCAAAGACAAAGCCACAAAGCCAGAGACAAAGCCAGAGACAAAGACAAAGCCAGAAACAAAGACAAAGCCAGAGACAAAGCCAGAAACCAAGCCACCCAAAACGGTTTTCACCTCGTCCATTCAGTACCTCACACCCCAATCTCACCCTCCCCAATCTCAGCCCCCCCTCCCAATCTCACCCCCCCCCCAATCTCACACCACAAGAGTACATCCCCAAACACCCCCTACATTCATCATTGCATTCTACGATCCCCAAGTGCCCTCGAAATCCTTCCCCAATAACCATGCGACAGTTTCCTTCGAGATCACGCCCAGACGGTCTCGAATATATCTTCAGGATTCTTCCTGTGATTTCTCCGAATTAATTTCCAAAGCAAGTAATCGCAGGAGATGATGAGAGAAATCCTTGGACGCGGCCGTGTCTCGCAGCAGAGCCTTAGGATTTCCATGCCCTACATCCCGTCTTTGAGCAAGATGCAAGGAGTTTGTTCAAGCGAGAGGAAGGTTGAAAGGGAAAGAATGAGAGAGAGAAAAAAAAACAGTAAGAGAGAGATATATATAGAGAGATAGATAGAGAAAGAGAGAGAGAGATAGAGGGAGAGAGAGAGAGAGAGAGAGAGAGAGAGAGAGAGAGAGAGAGAGAGAGAGAGAAAGATAGAGAGAAGGAGGGAGAGAAAGAGCTAGATAGATAGATAAAGAGAGAAAGAGAGAAAGAGAGAGAGAGAGAGAGAGAGAGAGAGAGAGAGAGAGAGAGAGAGAGAGAGAGAGAGAGAGAGAGAGAGAGAGAGAGAGAGAGAGAGAGAGAGAGAGAGAGAAAGAGATAGATAGACAGATAGATAGAGAAAGAGAGAGAGATAAAGAATAGGATAAAAAAAATAGAAGAGAAAAAGAGAAAGAGTGAGAGATAGAGATAGAGCCATTGAAAAAGCGAATGAGAAGGAAAGAGTAAGAGAGAGAAAGAGGGGGGGGGGGGGAGACAGATCGAAAACCATTTCTAACCATAAATTTCTCTAGATCTATGCGTTGCGCTTGCCTATAAATTCATGAATTTGGTTGTAGCTTTTGAAACATTTCAATTATTTCCACGGATAAAAATTTGATTTTCTTTTTCATTTCAGATTTCGTTTTTGATTTGAAACTCTGTTAATTGGCACTTTAAACTCGGCGAACATTCGGATATTGTGGTTTTGATGCAAATTTTAATTGCTAATAAGTGCACATTCCTGTCCATTGCATATCAACATCCGGTTCACTACACATGTACATCTGTTCTGCTTAGTGGTGTTGCAACACCAAAGAGAAATGGAACTCATGCCGAGTGTTTGTGCATGGTCAAAATATATGAATGGTGGTTTTTCTCTGTCTCTCCCATCCCTTTCTTTCTCTTTCTCTCTTTCTCTCCCCCTTTTTTTCTTTCTTCTTCTCTCTTTCCTTCTCTCTCTCTCTCTCTCTCTCTCTCTCTCTCTCTCTCTCTCTCTCTCTCTCTGTCTCCCTCCCTCTCTCTTTCTCGCTCTCTGGCCCTCCCCCCCCCTCTCTCTCTCTCTCTCGCTCTTTGTCTCCCCCCCCTCTCTCTCTCTTTCCCAGTGGGAAAAGAAATGGTGAGAAAGACGTATGTTCACCTGTCATGGTCTTTATTGGTGGTACAGATAAATACACTTACCGCTTCCCCTTCTTTGTCAGAAATCCTTTTGAAAAGAAAAAATACACACACACACACACACAGACACACACACACACTTATATTTCATCATAGCAATCATTCCTGCAATCACAGAAACTAAATCCACAGTCTAGCCTAAGTGGAGAATTCTTCGGATTTTCCCCTGACTTACACATTGATGTTTTTCTCCATCTTGCACTTCTTGCACTCAGCGTCCATCGCATGACATCTTGCAAAGATTATGGTGAAATCTGTATAATTCAATAACCTCTTAATGATACGCGTTGGAGCTAATTTGCATGGACTGAAGCATAGAAGATGCATATTTCAAAATTATTAGAGGATGAAATAACAGTCAACCTGAGTGGCATGATCTTATCTTCATGTCTTTGATCCCTTGACCCATTAATGCAACAGGATCTTCTCTGCAAGTTGATAGCAAGAAAAGGTTATTATAATCCGTAATAAATCATTCTCATTATCAACTTCATGTATAATTTTGAAAGTTGTTTCATATCTAGAAATGTTTGCTTGATATCACGATGCTTATATGATCATCAATAAAGACATCCCAATAAAATGCACTGCTTGATTACGGACGTCTGATGCCGAATATTAATCAGTGATCCAGTGATTAACTCATAGCATAGTAATATAACATTCGACAAATGTAGGCAGAATTCTAGTGATGGAATAGCAGTATTCCTGTTACTCAGTACTCAAACTATGGCCGACTTTGCCACATCATTTTCACTTCAACTTTGGCAACGATCCTCTTAAGCACAAATAAGACCTCGTTTGCCATCTTAACACCCGGGAAAAACAACCAAAAATTTCTTAAACCGAAGAACAAATTACCACTTGGCTTCGTGTGTCAACAGCGCGAACAGCTTGGTAAGTGGCAGACGATGAGAGCTTTCTATCCGCACTCCCTTTTGTAAATGGAGTTTGAAAAGCATAGGTGGCAGTTACACTCGAGATAGCTGAGACTTTTTTATTTATTTATTTATTTTTTTTATTATTATTATTATCATTATTTTTTACATTAAGCAAAATCCGTGGGGAAAAAAAAAACAATAAAAGAGGAAACACACACGCATGACATTATCTTACTTATAAATCTAATCAAAGATTGATTTGAATATTATGTTTGATTAGTTTACCAAAAAGACTAAAAAAATAGATCATATTAATATTCGCTTG
>NW_028234428.1:10955908-10958408 GCF_977035675.1 Penaeus japonicus
TCTTTCAATTCTATTTCATTTTACAATTCATTTCAATTCATCATGGATGTATAACTGTGGTATAGATTTTTTTTTTATAATGGAGAGAAAAATACAAAATAAAGAAAAAAAAATTACAGAAAGTAAAAAAATAAAAAAGAAAGAAGAAAATAGAGCAAAACATATCTATATAGATATATATATATATGTAAATAAATAAATATATATATATATTCATATATATTTATAGCTATATATATGTAAATGAATATAAATATATATATAATTATATTCATATATCTATATATATATATGTATATATGTTAATATATATATAAACTATATATTATTATATATATTATATATATATATATACTATATATATATAGAAAGAGAGAGTGAGAAAGATAGAAAGATAGTTAGATAGATAGCCGAGGAGAGAGAGTGAGAGGATGAGAGAGAGGAAGAGCGAGGGGGGAGCGGGATGAGTGAGTGAAGAGAGAGAGGAGAGAGAGGGGAGGAGAGAGGAGTGTGGAGAGAAGGGAGGAGAGAGAGAGAAGGAGAGGGAAGATGTGAGGGGAGAGAGAGAGAGAGCCGATGGGTGAGGAGAGGGAGATAGGCTTGAAGAGTGATTGAGAGATGAGGAGACGATGAACTGCAGAGGTAGATGATTGGAGGAGGGAGAGCGTACGTAGCTGAAAGAGGGGGCAGGAGAGACGAGTATGGAGGGGCGAGAGAGGGACTGGAGAGAGAGAGAGAGAGAGAGAGAGAGACAGACAGACAGACAGAGAACTACACAAAACAAGGCCACGACGTACATAAATACACAAGCTTATTCAAAATTTAAAAACGTCCACACACACTTAACGGTACAATAATTACTTAGAAATATCTTCATTATCTTTAAAAAGTTTTATTAAGGCACAATACTCCAAGAGACGAAAGAAGAAGAGGAAAGAAAATGAAGGAGAAGAAGAAAGAAGAAGAAGAAGAAGAAAGAAAAAGGAGGTGGAGAGGAGTGGAAGAAGAAAAAAAGAAAGTCGAAAAAAGGAGAAGAAATATGAAAGAAAAGGAATAAGAAGAAGAAAGAAGAAGAAAGAATAATAAGAAAATTATTATTTTCATTAAACTTAATTATCTTTTCCTCCTCTTTTCTCATTTTAAGCTTACTCCTGCTCCTTGTCTTCCATGATTTTCCCTTCATTTTTACCCCTTCTCTCATTCCCTATTCTTCCATTTCTTTTTACTCATCTTATTTTCATTTTTCATTTCCTCCTCTCTTTCCTTCACCTCTTCTAATCCTCTTCATCCCCCTATTCTCCTTTCCTTCATCCTTTCCAACCCCTTCATCCCATCTCTCTATCCCCAGCATTCCTATCCCCCCCCCCCAATCCCCACCCCACCACCCTCTCCACCCGCAAGCACACCCGAACAAAACGCCCCCCGTCGAGTCGAGTCTTCGCCTCACGCTCTTCCCTCGACAGCGCTCCTGAAGAGATATGCAAATTAGCTCAAATACCTCCCCCCACCCCACCCCCCGCTGGCGCATGCGTAGAGGCGAGCCAGCGAGATTACGAACCAACGAACGAGCGAACGTACTAAAGAACCAACGAACCAATGAGCTAATGAAACAATGAACCAACGAGACAACGAGCCAACGACCTGACGAATTAACGAGCTAATGAACCAATGAACAATCGAGCCAACGAACCAACTTGCCAATGAACCAATAAATCTACTCGCCAACAAACCGACGAACCACCGAATAAACGAGACAACGAAACAACGAACCAACGATCCGACGAACGAACGAACTAACGAACCATTGAACCATCGAGCCATTGAACAACGAGCCAACGAACCAACGAGAGAACGAACCAATGAACCAACGAGAGAACGAACCAAAGAGCCAACGATCCAACGAACCAACGAGAGAACGAACCAACGAGCCAACGATCCGACCAACCAACGAGAGAACGAACCAACGAACAAACGAACCAACGAGAGAGCGAACCAACGAGAGAACGAACCAACGAAAGAACGAACCAACGAACAAACGAACCAACGAACAAACGAACCAACGAGAGAACGATCCAACGATCCGACGAACCAACGAGCCAACGAATCATCGAGCAAATGAACCAACGAACCAACGGGAGACATACAGATATAAAAGCGAAGGGAAAGATGCGCAATACAAAAGGTTATGATGACACGTGCGTTTTGTTTACATTAGGAGGTGATGGGGGGTGGGGGGGGGTGAAGGGGGGAGGTTGGAGAAGAGTGTTAGGGGGAGAGAGAGGGGGAGAGGGGGAGGTATGAGATGATGTAAAACGTGACTTTAGAATTTTTATTTGAATACAGATTATATATAATAAAAGATAGATATGATAATAATGATGATGTTGTTGATGACTAGAGTAATGATAATGATAATTATGGTAATGATAATAATGGTGATAATGGTGATGATGATAGTAATGGTAATGATAATGATGATGATATGATAATGACAACGATA
>NW_028234428.1:10975908-10978408 GCF_977035675.1 Penaeus japonicus
TCTCTCTCTCACTCTGTCTGTCTTTTTCTCTTTGAGTCTTTCTCTCAATCTCTCTCAATATATATATATATATATATATATATATATATATATAATATCTATATATATATATATATATATATAGAGAGAGAGAGAGAGAGAGAGGAGAGAGAGAGAGAGAGTGAATATTATTTATAACATTTAACTCTCTCCCTAATCTCTCTCTCTCCTTCTTCTCTACTCTCTCAAATCCACTCTGTCACTCTCCTCTCTCTCTATCATTCTTCTGTCTCTCTCGTCGTCTCTCTCTCTCTCTCTCTCTCTCTCTCTCTCTCTCTCTCTCTCCCTCTCTCTCTCTCTCTTACGCTCCTAATTTATACATCCTTATATATCTACCTCTTTATTGTGTCACACCAAACGAGAGCTGATTATATGTACCGTAATTTCCTTCTTATTAGCGTCTTCAAACTACATTTCTTGATAAGCCAAATCGTTGAGATTTCTTGACATACAACTTACCTGACAAGACTGCTAATTTACCTGCAAGACGGAGATTTGGCTGCAAGATCCGTCCCAAGAAGTCTTAAGGAACTCTAATTGCTTTGTATGCATTGCCAAGATTCCACTTATTGGCTGACGTGTTTTGAATGTTAAATTTGTTAATATTACCCTCTTCTTTATCTTTATTTTTTTTTGTGTGCAAATGTTGAAATGTTTGATTCATTTTTTTTGGAATGTTGTTTTGCTTTGAAGTTTGTGATGAGGAAGGATAAATGTTAATGCTAGCTGATTAGTTGATTTTTGAATGTATTTTTTGTCTGTTGTCTGCTTTCATGTCAAGTAACTAACTCTCTTTCCGTCTCTCTCTCTCTCCCTCTCTCTTTCTCTCTCTCTCTCTCTCTCTCTCTCTCTCTCTCTCTCTCTCTCTCTCTTCTCTCTCTTCTCTCTCTTCTCTCTCTCCCTCTCCCCCCCTCTTCTTTCTCTCTCTCTCTCTCTCTCTTTCTCTCTCTCTCTCTCTCTTTCTCTCTGTACATACATATATACATATATATATATATATATATATATATATATATATATATATATATATATAAATATATATATAATATATATACATACATACACACACAACACACACACACACACACACACACACAACACACACACACACACATACACACACACACACACAGCACAGACAACCCCACACACACACACGCACACATACACACACAGACACACAACACACACAACACACACACACACACACACTTATATATATATAATATATATAATATATATATATAAATATATATATATATATATATATATGATATATATATATAAATAATCTCTGAATAATGATCCAGATTGAGCTTGAAACTGTTGTCTCGATTTTCAATAAAACTGTTTGGTTTATAGTGATATATAATTATATATATATATTATATATGAATATATATATATATATATTCTATATATATATAATATATAATACATACAATACAAACATACATATATATATATATATAAATATCTAATATAATATATATATATACATATATATAAATATATATATATAATATTTATAATATATATTCATAATATAATAAAACTTATATAATATAAATATATATATATATTTATATAAATAAATATATAACATAGCATACATACATATGTATCCATAAATGTAAAAGTGTTTGAGTGTGTGTGAGTGTGTTGGTGTGTGTGTGTGTGAGTTTGGTGTTGGTTGTGTTGTGTGTTGTGTGTGTGTGTGTGCAGTTTCTTCAGCAATTTTCTACAGTCTTGAAAATCAGTGGACTTTAGCCCAGAACTGCCCATCTTCCTATTTCTTTCCTCCCTTTTATTCACATATCCTTCACTAATCTCCACCTCGCTATTCAAACTTTTCAATCTTCTATCTCCTCCTTCCATCCTTTCCTTCTCTTTCCCTCTCTCCCTTCCCTCCTTCCCTCCTTCCCCACTCACCTGTCCTTCTATATGCACCCCCCCCTCTCCCTCTCATACCTTCCTCTCCACCATAACTTCTCTCCCTTCCTTCTCTTTCTCCCTCCCCTTCTTCCCTCCTTCCCTCCCTCCTCAATCTTTCCTCTCTCCTTCCCACACCTTCCTCTCCTCTTTCTATTCTTCCCAGCGCCCCTTTCTTTTCTACTCCCCCTCCCTCCCTTCCTCCCTTCTCCCCCCCACCTTCCTTCTCTCCTCTCCACTCCATCCCTCCCTCCCTCCTTCTCCTTTCCCTCCTTCCTTTTCTCCCCCCCCCCCTCCTACCCTCCCCTCCTCTCCTATCCCTGCCTCTAACTCACCTGTCCTCCTCTCCCTTCCCACTTCCTCCCCCATTCTCCTTTTCACAGACACCCTTTCTCCCCACCCCTTCTTCTCTCCTCCCTCCCTCCATCTATCCTTCCCCTCCTTTCCTCCCCCCCTCCTTCTCCTTTTTTCTCCCTCTAACTCACCTATTCTTTTCCTCACCATTTCTTCTTTCCCTCCCCTCCCTGTC
>NW_028234428.1:10983408-10985908 GCF_977035675.1 Penaeus japonicus
ATCAAAACCGATTGACATATGGTTGCAGACAAAATGTATGTTCATCATGGTATCTCACGCCTTGCAGTGATTCCACGCCCCAAAAAAAAAAAAAAAAAAAAATGATCGTCTGTAAAGGACATCCTGCCACTCTGGTCTGTACCACACCCTTTATTAATGGCAAGATTAGCTCCGGCGAAATGAGGGTGTGGGAAAAATACAGAAGTAATGATGAAAAAGGAGAAATGGGAGAGAGTGAGTGAGTGAGTGAGAGAGAGAGAGAGAGTGAGTGAGTGAGAGAAAGAGAGAGAGAGAGAGAGAGAAATGTGTTCTTAAAGCTCTGTTATCACACAGAAAAAAAAACATGTAAAGAAATGTATAGGAAAACCAATTTTTAAAAAAAATTAGCCTCTTTGAAATCACTAACGCAAACAGAAAATAAACATAGAATGAGTAGAAGGAAAATGAGAGAGAAAAAAAATAATTATGTCTCTTAAACTCTTGATAACATTCAAACTAAAAAAAAAAGAAAAAAAAAAAGTGAAAGGAGACTAAGAATAACAAATTATACCAACTTTGTCTTCCCGAATTGTTAACGTATTAAAGTCTACGGATCTGATACGCCTAAGATAATGCCAGCTTTACCAAAAAGAGCTTAGGAGAATGATTAGCTTTCTGACATATACAACGCGTGTCACATTAACACAGCGATGGGCGGCTGACGAACCTCACTGTGGGCGTGAGATGGAGGTCTAGTGTTCTTTTATTTTTTCTTACTCTTGTTATCATGGTCTAATTATCTATTTATCACTATCACTTTGCCATTCTAGTCAATCGTTATTATTGCCATTACTATTATCATTATCATCATCATTGTTTTTTATCACTATTACTATTAGCATAAGCATTATCATTTTTGATATTGTCATTATATGCATTATCATTATTATCATCATAATAATAACTGTAATAACGAAAAGGATGATGATACAGATAATGATGGTGATTATCATTATTCTTATTATTATTTTCATCACCATTATTATTTTCATCATCATTGTTATCATTTTCATTATTGTTACTATCAAAATCGTCATCATTATCGTTATTATTATTATTATTATCATTGGTATTATTACTATGATAATTAATCATCATTGCTATTATCAGGATTATTATTATTATAATCATCATTATCAACATTGTTATTACTCTATCTATATTTATTGCAATCATCACTATCATCATTATTATCATCATCATCATGGCTCACATTATCAACATTATCATTATTGATATTGTTATCTTTATCCTAAACTTCATTAGTAGTATCATTCTTATCTTTATTGTTATGATTAATATACTTTATGTTGTTGTTATTATCATTGTTATTATCATTATTGCCATTATTATTATCATGATTATCATAATTATTGGTGTTATCATTATTTTCATTACTAACATCGTGATGATAAGAAGAATGATGATAACAATAAACAGGATGATAATGATAACAATAGTAATGGTGATGTTAATTGATTTTAATAATGATGATAACAAAAACGATGACAAAAACAATAATGATAATAATGATAATGATAATAATATTAATAATGGTAATTTAATATCATTATTTATTTCATCAATATTAATTAATCACTAATTATCACTATAATTATGATTGCACTTTCATTTGTAGTAATACTAAGAATTGCACGCATAGAAATACAAACAAGCAACAAACAATTATAGAAATGACAGACAAACAAACAAACGACTAAAAATCACCTTTTATCGAGACGTTTAACCTTTTTCTTCCTATCTCCCTTTTCCATATTTATTTATAACATTTATTACCTGTTTTCCCTTCTCCATATTTGCGTATACTCTCCTCCATTTTTTAAAATCTCTTTTGATTACTTTGATATTTTCGAATTCAAAGATCTACATCATTTATATCAATCTGAATATCATCTACCGTTTTAATTTGATACGATTTCAATAATCATATCATTTATCATTCTGCATATTTCATTTAGAGTCATATATCACCCAGACCCATTGTCCCCAACCATCATTATCAATATTGCAATTGACAGCTCCATCCCTCCATCAACAGGGACGTCACCCTTATGCAACACACCTTCCCCATGTAAGTCCTGGGCCATTCATTACCTCAACTAAGAGGCTTATCCCCAACCCAGTGCCATCCTTTCGTGCCATCTTTTGGTGCCATATGTTGAGGCTTCCTGGGGAGTGTCAGTGACGGGGAATTTATTGGGCTGTGTGTGGGTATTGTTGTGGGTATGTGGGTGTGGGGAGAGAGAGGGGTGGAGGTGGAGGGAGTAGGGGGGGAGGGGTGTTAGGGAGGAAGCGGGGTTGGTTGTGGAGTGGATGTTGGGATAGGGAAGGAGGAGGGAGTATTAGAGAGGGGGAGGGGGTGAGAGGGAGGGTGAGGGAGGGAGGGAAGGAGAGAGGGGGGGAGGGAAGGAGAGAGGGAGGGAGGATGAGAGGAGGGAGG
>NW_028234428.1:10998408-11000908 GCF_977035675.1 Penaeus japonicus
TTCTATCTATCCATTTCTCCCCCCCCCCTCTCTCTCTCTATCTCTATTTATCTCTCCATCTCTCTCTCTCTCTCTCTCTCTCTCTCTATCTCTCTCCCTCTTCATCTATCTCTCCTTCTATCCATCCATCTCTCTCTCTCTCTCTCTCTCTCTCTCTCTATCTATCTCTCCTCATCCCTCACTCCCTTCATCTCTCTATTTCTATCTATCTACCTGTCTATCTATCTATCCATCTCTCTCTCTCTCTCTCTCTCTCTCTCTCTCTCTTTCTTTCCATCTATCTGTCTATCTATCTATCTATCCATCTCTCTCTCTCTCTCTCTCCCTTCCTCTCTCTTCCTCTCTCTATCTCTATCTATCTATCTATCTGTCTATCTATCCATCTCTCACTCTCTCTCTCTCTCTTTCTTTCTCTCTCTCTCTCTCTCTATCTCTCCTCACCCCTCCCTCCCTTCCTCTCTCTATTTCTATCTATATACCTGTCTATCTATCTATTCATCTCTCTCTCTCTCTCTCTCTCTCTCTCTCTCTCTCTCTCTCTCTCTCTCTCTCTCCCTCTCTCTCTCTCTCTCCCTCTCTCTCTCTCCCTCTCCCTCCCCCCCTCTCTCCCTCTCTCTCTCTTTCTCTCTCTCCCTCCCTCCCTCTCCCCAGTTCTCCTCTCTCTGCACCCGCCTCCCTGGCATCCCAAACCCAGAGGCGAGGACCCGCCCGTAACCACAGGCGTGTCAGATCCTTTTATAATTCTCTTATTAGTTTCCTTTGTTGCATAAAGAAAGCCTAGCCTCTCTAACCGCTAATTACCCCCCTTTCCCTTGCCTCTAATTACACGATCAAGACAATTACTAGACTAATTATGATGGTGTTAGATCGCTCGTTCAGACTTTGAGATTGTTAATTGGGAGATGATTCTGGGTTTTGTTTTCCTTATTTGTGTTATTTTGTTTTTTTTTTTTTTTTTTTTTTTTTTTTAGCATAGGTCGGTGTGAATATAGATTATTGTTGAAAAAATTGAATTCTTAAAAAGGTATTTATTTCTCTAATTAGGTTAATGAGGCTGTGTTAGCATAAAGGTGTGTGTGATTAAGATGTTTTATATATGTATATATATATATATATATATATATATATATATATATATATATATATATACTGTAGATATATATATACACACACACATATACATATATATTCATGTAGATCACATTAAGAAAACGGGAAAAATCGTAAACTAGATTTTCGTTCGCATTTTCTACCATCTGTGCTTATCTACGTCACCCGGTCTCTTATGCTTATCAATTCAATCGGTCATTTGTCTGATTATCCGAACCATCTATATTCCCATGATTAAATAGATAAATAGATAGAAATAAAACAAAAAGACTAGAGTGAAGAATAAACAAAAACACAAATAGGTAAATAAAGAAGCCAATAAACAAATAAACAGATTATAAAGAAAAACAAACAATAAACAGAACACATAATCCACTTGTATAAACCCTATATAGCTACTTTTCAATGACCTGCATCCTGCAACAACAATCCTTCTATTCAAGGCTATTGCAATATCTCACGACCCACCGTGACTTGAGGAAGACACGAGCTGTTTTCTTCTTCCCTTTTTTTATTTCTTATTCGTCCTTTTCTTCTTCTTCTTCCCCTTCATCCTATTTTTTTTCTTTCACTCTGCTTCTTTATTCTCTTTTCTATCAATTCTATTCTTATCCTTCTTTCTTCCTTTTTTCTTTCTTTCTCTTTTACTCTTTTATATATTTTATATATTTTATATATTTTATATTTTTTATATATTTTATATATTTTATATATATTTTTACTCTTTAACTTTTTTATATCCTTCTTTATTCCTTTTTTTTCTTTCTTTCTCATTTACTTTCTTCTTCTTCATCTTCATTATCTTTTCTTCTTCCTCGTCTTCTTCATAATTCATCTTTTTTTTTCATTCTTCTTCTTATTATTATTATTCCTCATCATTTTACTTTCTTCTTCCTTTTTTTCTTCTTTTCCTTCATCTTTTTTGTTTTTGTTTTGTTTTTCTTTCACTCTTCTTCTTTATTCTCTTTTCTATCAATTCTAATATTATTATTCTTTCTTCCTTCCTCTTTTACTCTTTCTTCTTCTTCTTCTTCTTCTTCATTATCTTTTCTTCTTCTTCTGACGCGTCGAGCCTTGGGAGTCAAGAGCGCAACAAGTCCATTGAGAGAGTGTGCAACTGTGCAACTATGAGTCTCCTCTCCTCTGTCCCTTTCTCTCTCTTTCTCTTTTGTCGATTGAGTTATGTCGTTCTTTAAAAAAAGAGGGAGGGAAGTGATATGATGAGGGCTAAGAATGATAATAAGAGGAATGAAGAAAGGGATGGATTGTGAGGAGGAAGATGAGGAAGAAGAAAAGGTAATGTAGATGGAGGGGAATGATAAGAAAGAGTAAAAGAGAAAGAAAGAAAAAAAAAAAAGAATAAAGAAGAATAAAAAAAATAACTAATAGA
>NW_028234428.1:11045908-11055908 GCF_977035675.1 Penaeus japonicus
AGGGGTTGAGGGAGGGGAGAGGGGTGAGAGGGGGTAGGTATGGAGGGGGGGAGGGAGGGGAAAGGGGAGGGAGAGGGAGGTTAGGGGAGGGGGGAGGGGGGAGGTTGAGGGGTTGGATTGAGGGGGGAGTGGGGGTGGATTGAGGGGGGAGGGGGGCAGGTGAGAATGAAGGGAGGGAGTGGGGTGGAGGAGGTGGGATGGGGGGGAAGGAGAGGAGGGATAGGGGAGAGAAAGAAGGGGGAGGAAGGGGAGGAGGTGAGAGTATAGGAAGGGGGAGGATAGCAAGAGGGGAGGGGGAGGAGGGGGAAGATAAGGGGTGGGGGGAGACGGGATAGAGGAGTAGGAGGAAACTGGATAGATGAAGAGGGAGTGGAGTTGAAGGGAGAAGCGGCGATGGAAGAGAGGTGGAGTTGCAGAGGAGATGAGAGTGAGGGGGGGGGGGGGGGAGGATGAGGCTGGGGTAGGGGGCAAAGTGGATGGTCGCCTGCATGGTCGGGGTCATGCACAGGAAGCAGGTAATAGATTATGGAAGAAAAAGAATATTAGGACAAAAGATAATAAAAGGATAATAATATTAAGAAGAGCAATACTGGTGTTAAAAATGATAATAATGGCAATGAGGATAATGATAATAATAATGATGATAACAGTGATATTTATAATAATACTGATAGCAATAAGGATGATAATTGTAACAGTAACGATGATAAGGATAAATAACACTAATGAAATTAACAATGATACTCATAAAAGAAAAAAAAAAAAACGATTAATCTTATTACTCCGACCAACCTATAGGAGGGAGAGGGGCAAGGGGGGGGGGGGGCGTTACGTAATCACAGATTTTTTTTTTTTTTTTTTTTTTTGTAAATCCCCAACCCCTATACTTTAAGATTCCTTTATCCATATTTTTTTTTTGGATGGGTGGAGGAGACACAAAAGAATGAGGGAGGGGAAGGAGAAAGGGAGAAGGAAGGAAGAGGGAGGGGGGAATCATAGCAGAAGGGAGCGGGAGGGAGAGGAAGGGATGAGAAGAAGAAAAAGAAGATAAGCGCGAAAGGAAGGGATAAAGAGAGAGACAGGGAGAATACAAACAGAAGTAAGGAACATAAAGAATAGGGAATAAGGATAGGAGGGAAGGGAGAGAGAAATGTTTGTTAAGTGTTTCTTAACCTTTTTGGACGCGACCCTAAGTTTTTATTTATTTATCTACTAATTCATTTTTTATCTCATTATTTATTTCTAACCCCCAAGGCGGATATATTGATTCTGTGTATCTCTAATCAGTTTCATTCAATAGCTTTAAATGATTTTTATATAGCTTCAGAAATGATAAAAACCTTGATATAATTTCTATATAGCTATTGTAAATATAGTTACCCAATTTTATATGTTCAGCATTTTCAAAGTTTGTATTATCATTTTTTTATAGGACCAAGATAAAAAAGAGAAAGTGGGGAGAGGAAACTGAAGGGGGGGGGGGGGCGAGAGATGCATAGGGAAAATTAACATATGTGAGTTAACACGATGACGCTAATAGTGAATGGTTTATCATTATATTTTTGGACACTGTTGGTTTCCCATGTGCTTAGTTGCAAAGAATTCAATTAGGAGGCAGCCAGCTATATATATATATATATATATATATATATATATATATATATATATATATATATATATATATATACACATAGAGAGAGATAGATAGATAGATATATATATATATATATATATTGAGAGAGAGATTTATATATCATATATAATATATATATACATATATACATATATATATATATATATATATATATATATATTTTTTTTTTTTTATTTTTTTTTTTTTTTTTTTTTTCTTTTTTTTCTAATTTTTATGGGAAACCAAGGAAACCTTTTTTGAGTAAAAATATAATGATAATTCATGTACTCCAAGAAGCCGAGACACACAAACAGACATACATAAAGGCAGACAGACCGATGCATACGACGGACATTGCATGATAGCATATATATATATATATATATATATATATATATATATATATATATATATATATATATATATATATATATAGTATATATGTATGCATTCCTGTATGGATATATTGCCACGCCTTTTCTCCAAACTTCCTTCATTAACCCTTCCCTCTCGTTAACAAGGTGGAGTCTTGGCTCAACAAAGACAGCGAGGGCGAAGACAAAGTGGCGGAAGTCAAAAGGAAACTCGAGGAAGCCTACCAAGCCAACCGAAGCCTCAATATGAACCTCAATGAAACCACGACGAACCTCGGCCTCCTTCGCTCCGACTTGGCCCAGATGAGGCTTCAGTACGAAGAGAAATGTCGAGAGCTTCATAGGTGAGGCACCGAAGCACAAGGTTTAGTCTTCTTTCTATTCTTGCTATCTGTTTCTTTTTCTTGTTATTATTCTTGTTGATACATTAATAGGAAGAATTTATTTGTTCATTTCTGTGTTGATTTTATGATTGTTTGATTCGTTTGTCTGTTTTGTTAATACGTTTGATTGTTTATTTATCCGTTGATTCACTGAAATGTTTCTGAAGCTTCGTGAATTCCCAGTGTAAGTCTCTCCTGTTTATAATGCTTTCACAGTTATGAGATCTATGACATTTATAAAACCTGTCAGTGAAAAGGGGCAGAGAAATGTCATATACTGATTAAAGTCAACATTAACTGTATTAACAATACCATTACAATAAATTAACCCTTTAGTACATACTTTGCATAAAAAGTAATCTGTCTCCCTCTCACACAAATTATTAATTTTAATTAATGAGATTTCTCTTATTATTATAATCAATCAACTTACACTTGCATAAGAATTATTGAATATTGAAAAGCGATCATCCAAATTGCCACAGTTCCGAACTCGAGCGAAGAACTTGAAAGGAATACATTAGTCCTCTTCAGTAAACCTTTCATCTTAATGTCATTCATATACATATCATCTTTAGAAACATCAGAGGCATTTTAAATCAACTTACAAGGAATTTCGTCGAGATCTTGATGTTTTTAGAACTAAGAACAAAGAGATTCGTTCCTCCTTAGCCATAAATGGTACTTATATACTTATTGTTATTGGGACTCTGACTTGGCAAAGAGGTAAGACCAATACTGAGAACCTTTGAAGAATAGGAGGAGGGAGGGAATAAAGGAAGGTAGGGAGGGAGGGAAAGAAGGGGGAAGGAAGAGGAAGGGGAGGGAGAAAAGGAAGGGGGAGGATGGAAAGAGGGAACGAGGGAGGGAATATGAAAGAGGGAAACCTAGAAGGAAGTGTAAAGAGGGAGGCAGAGAGGAAAGAAGGAGGAGGGAGGAAAGGGAAAATAAGGAGGTAGAGAGGGAAGGAGGGAAGGGAGAAGAGAGAGGCAGGGAGGGAGGGGGGAAAAGAAGGCAGGGAGGGAAAGGAGAAAAAAGAAAGCAGGGATGGAAAGGGAAGGAGGAGAGAGGGAAGGGAAAAGAGGGAAGCACGGAGGGAAGGGTGAGGAAGGAGGGAGGGAAGGGTGAGGAAAGAGGGAGAGAAGGAGGAAGAGGGAAGGGTAAGAAAGGAAAAGGGAGGTAAAGAAAGAGGGAGGCAGGGAGGGAAAGGGAAGGAAGGAGGGAGGGAAGCTGGGCACAGGAGAATCATCACCACATATTTCGTCCTCCCTATTATGATCCTTCATACTATGACCACTATCTTCATCATCATGATTATCATTACTGTAAGGGGAAACCACACATAGAAGTGATGGAAATCAATGAGTTTTTAAAATTTTCATTTTTGTGCTAGAATTGTACCTTTGGCCTAGAAATATAACTAGAAATATTAGCTTTGAAACGTAAATGTGAGTCACCTTACCCATTGCCTGGACCCCTAGCACTACCCCCCCCCCTCCCCCTCCAAGGCGACCGACCTTATTGTAGAAACATGATAAGCCTAGGGGGTACAACTTATAAAAATAAATCATTTCATATGAAATAGGAATGTGTAAATGTGTATACTGTTTTCTATCAACGCAATACCATAGAAAATGAATTAATAAGAAGTTAGCCTAAAGAAACTTGATATGCAATAAATTGTGAAATTCGTAGTTTTCTCAAAAAAAAAGAAAAAAATATCACTTTCACGACCTACTACTTTTGACATTTTTGTAATGCAGATTTCAAAATTCGCACACTTCATATTTGCATACATATGTATATAGTTACGTATCATTGATCACGATGACAGGCGGAATTTTTGGATTTTTTTTATTGTTGATTTTTTTTCCCCTTTTTTCAGAGTGATAATTTTAACTTTTTTTTCGGAGTGATTGGAGAATTTTCATCCAGTAATTTTAATGTTGAATGTTTATAGAATACATTAAGATAAATATCTCCTCAAACAAAGAATTTTTAGATTTTTGTAGATTTTGATATAACAACATATAAAATTGATTAAACAAATATTTATAACTCAATAATAATAAGGAAACTTGGACAGAGTATGTAAAATCTCACGAAAATCACGATGGATATAAAATTTGGCTCTAAAGGTAATCTGGGAAATTTTGGCATGTGGAATTTTATCTCTTTATATACTTATCATTATATGTTTATTATAGTTGTTATTCTATCATATCTTTAAGGTTCTTTTCTTTTCCATTAGTCTCTTTGTAAACGATCTCTCTCTCTCTCTCTCTCTTTCACTATATCACTATATATCTCACTAACTCTCTCCCTGTATACTCTCTCTCTCACTTCTCTCTCACTTATTTTTGTTTTCACTGATTTAATCCGCCGCTTTTCTTCAGTGAACGGGAGCAAGTGTTGGAATACATGCATCAGTATGACCATATGAAGAGGCAGCTTGAGTTACTCCAGTGAGTTTTGTTTCTGTTCTCTAGTAATGGATCTCCTGTATTGCTAAATTGATTTTTTTAAAAACGTTCGCAATGTACAAACTTAAAAAGAAAAACATAAATGTACGAATAATACAAGGAAAGTCTCTCAAACACTTGCACAAACACACACACACGCACGCACACAAACACACACACACACAAACAAACAAACAAACACAAAAACACCTAAATGAACAAACAAATAAATCAATAAAACCGGTTCGATTCCCTCTTGTTGATCTGACAGTGAAGCAAACAAGCGACTTCAGGATACAAATGACAGTATGAGAGATGCCATGGAGTTCGAGTGGCGCCGTTCGCCTCTGGGATCGAGGTGTTCCAGCAACAGGAGTTCCTTGCGACAACCGAAGGAGAGAAGGAGGAGCAAGAGGTGAGTGAGGGAGACGGTCGGTCTTGGGCCATTGAGGCTCTGAGGTTCAAAGATTTGTAAGAGGTTTTAGGAGCTGGTCGAAGGGGGTTTGAGTTCCAAGAGGCTGAAGAGGTTCTGGGACTAGGCCAAAGGGGTTTTAACACATGGTCACACGGGTTCTGAATTCATAGTGGTTCTAAGACCTGTCCAAAGTGGTTATAAGACCTAAAGAGGTTCTAACACTTGGCTAAATAATCCTGGGTTTAACGAGGTTGTAAGACCTGACCAAAGGGGTTCTAAGACCTGACCAAAGGGGTTCTAAGACCTAGTCAAAGGGGTTTTAAGACATGGCCAAAATGTTTTATCTCGGGATGAGAAAGCATGTATATAGATCCTAAGGTGTTGTATGTACAGTAGCGGGATGAAGGGACAGCGTGGACAGAGCCTTAAGGTTTTTTGTACAGAGGGATGACATCGTGCGTGTGAATAGAATTTAAGATATAATGTGTGTAAGGAAAAAGAAGGTGGTGTGTAGAAGGTTCAAGGTATACTGTGTGGGGGGGTTAAGATACGGTGTCTGAGGGATTAAGATATGGTGCGTAGAGGGATCAGAATATAGTGTGTAGAGGGGTTATGATATACTTTATAAAAAGGATTAAGATATGATAAGCTGAGGGGTTAAAATATGGTGTATAAAGCTATTAAGTTGAGGGATGAAGATATAGTGTGTGGAGGGATGAAGATATAGTGTGTAGAGGGATTAAGGTATGCTATGTAGAAGGATTAAGATGTGGTGTGTAGAGAGATTAAGATATAGTGCGCAGAAAGATTAAGATAAACTCTATAGAGGGAGTGAGATACAGTGTGCAGAGGGATATGCATATAGTGTGAACAGGGATAAAGAGATCATGTGGATAGACACTAAGGCTATGTGGATAGATCCTAAGCTTTGGTAGTGTTAAGATGTTACTAAGGTCATGTTACATTAAGTTTAGATTTTAAGTTAAAGCCATGATTTAACGTGGAAAAAAAAGAGATGTGGAAATTTCAAAATTATAATTAAGACTCAACAGCCAAAATCATATGGAACATCAATTTTTGATTTTTGATTCTTGATTCTTGAAGTGTGTATCCCAATTAATATAATACTAAACCAAAAAATAACTAATAATACTAACGCTAATACAAATAAACTAGTGCCAAGACGTAATAGCCTGACATAGATAGATATATTGTATCTAAATGCATAAGCCATGTTTTGCTTAAAGGAAAAGTGATGATGATCACAGTGATAGTTATAGTGAGAATGATGATAAAGATGATGATGATGCGGATGATGATAATGATAATAATGATAATGATAATAATAGTGATAATAATGATAATAATAGTAATAATGATAGTAATGATAGTTATAATGATGATAATTATGATGATAGTAATAATAATGATAATAATCAGGGTAATGAAAATGATGATGTTGATGACAATGGTAATATGATAATGATAATAGCAATAATGGTAATGATAATAATGGAAATAATGAAAGGATAATTAATGGTGGTGACGTCAGTGATGATGATAGTGAATATATGATAACTATTATGATATTAGAGATGATTAGGATAATAATAGTAAAGATGATGATAACAGTGATGGTAAGGATGATTAAAATAATATTTGCCATAATAAGAATAATACCAATAATAATATTACGGATAACAATCATAATTATGAAAAGAACAGTGATAATAATGACAATAGTAACAGTACCACTACTGATGATGATAGTGATGATAAGAACCACAATAATAAAAAGGATAATAAAATGATAATGATAAAAGTAATAACAATAATGATGAGAGTAGTAACAGCAGCATTAATGACTATTATAATGCTAACAATAATGATATTAGTATTAATATTTACGACAGCAACAACAAAAACAACAATACAAATAATGCTAATAATGGTAATGATAATGTTAATGATAAAAGTAATAATAATGAGAAAATAGTAATGACACTATATCACAAACAATGATAAAATAGCAATAATGATAACAACAAATAACAATGCTTGCAATAAACAACCCCAACTGACAATAAGTTCCAGAAACACGATCAAATCATCAAGAGGGATCCAACCCTAACAGACAAAAAAAAAAAAAAAAAAAAAAAAAAAAGACGATCCGATGTCGTAAACATGTCGTGACGATAGTCGAAAACGCAGAAGATTCTTCTAATAGTTTCAAAGAAAGTTAATAATCTCGAGGATATATATATATATATATATATATATATATATATATATATATATATAAAGGCAGGCATTGAAAAGGATTTGCATTACCTGGTGCCCCTTAATTATGAGATTTTGCCTCTCAGGTCTTTCTCCATATCTTCGTTCGATTCCAGGTGAGGTTCTGAACCCCCTTTGTGTTGCTTGGAATGCTCTTTTGTTCGCGATTATCCTTATTATTATTATTATTATTATTATTATCATTATCTGTATGTTTTTTTTTTTTTTTTTTTTTTTTTTTTTTTTTTTTTTTTTTTTTTTTTTTGCATAATTACTGGTATGATTATCTTTATCTGGATTCTGATGTTCTTGTTATTTTCGTTTACCATTGTTATCGTTCTGTTATCATTATCATCATGATTGTCTCATTATTATGGGTATCATGATCGTCATCTTTATCTTTATTTGGTCTATATTTTTGTTTACTATGCATTGTTGTAATCATTTTTTGGGTTTTGTTGTGATATACTTAGTCAGCTTTAATGATTATCGTTATTTCTCATATATGTATATATATACATATATATATATATATATATATATATATATATATATATATATATATATATATATATATATGTATATGTATATATATATATACATATATATAGATAGATAGATATAGATATTAATATGTATATCTATATCTATATCTACATATAAATATATATGTATATATATGTATATGTATATGTATATATATATATATATATATATATATATATATATATATATATATATACAGACAGACAGACAGACACATCCACACCCACACACACGACCGCATAGAAAAGATATAAATGAGACTGTAGAACTTGACAGCGCAGGAGATGTAATTATGTAAATTAAATTAAATTGCATCTCTTGCTCTGTAACGTTATTCTTTCTCAGTTATACATCCTTCTACATTTGTCACTCTTATCTATGTTCACACACACACACATACATGCACACACACACACACGCACGCACACACACGCACGCACACACACATACACACACACACATAAATCGTGATTATAGCATGGCACTCTTTTAGCATGTCTTCTGCATGAAATAGCCTTATTGATCTACCTCTTTCCAATACACATTGTTTAAATCAATGAGACAGCACTTCAATAAACGGATGAAACTGGTATTACAGGTTAGCTTTAATATGATTAGTATCTAAGATATGCATCACCTCCATTCTTGCTTATATTATCAAGTGATAAAAGTTTTAGCATTTGATTTATGATCGATAACATAAGCTTAGTTTATTATTGATATTCTAATTCTTGTTTGATAATATCATAAATCTAAATTATAGTTGATAACATAGATTTATTTTTATCAATATCTTCTTTATTTTACCATTAGCATCACGTGATGCAAGGTAGATAAATTTAACGGAAAATACATCGAGAGGCACAATACAACACGAAAGGAATTGGTGAATTTAATGCAAGATTCAATCACTGCCGTTGCAAGTCGGGTGTTCCGTCAAGATTAATGTATTTCGGGGATTTCTTATATAAGGTTAAATTGGGAGTATAAACTACTTTCTTGTTGTAAGTCGTATGAGTGGGGGAAAAGTAAAAAAAAATGTATGATGGTGAAATTAAAAAGTAAAAATTGAATAACTGTGTTGTGGTGATTCGAATTGATGTTTTGAATAGGGATAAACATTTAAAGATAACACGTTTGTGAACCACTGACCTTTGAAATTATTTTATATTTCATACCCCCCCCCCCATAGATAGAATATACCATGAGATAAGAAAAGAGAAAGAAAAAAAAAATTCAAGAGATTCGTAGATTTTGTAGATATATGTTTTAAACATTTTTTTTTTTCAGCAAGTTTTAAGCATTTTTTTCCCCTCTTTCTTTTCTTTGTTTCTGTAATATCTCTTAATTCTTCTAATAGCTTTGATATGGCGATCATTACGAGGTGCACTGAAGAAGTATAGATATCATGTTTATCATCAAAGTTTCCGTCGATATCAGTATCGCCGTTGTAATTCATATCAACATGACATACCCATTCACATATTCAATATAACAATCAACAATTAAGATAGAAATCCAAGCCATATCTGAATATCAAAACAGACAACAACAATTTCTGAATACACGCACTATCAAATCTTACCTAAAAAAAAAAAGACAAATAAATAGATAAAAAAAGGAATAAATAAATATGTATATATATATATACATATACATAAAAGTATAAAATAAAAAAATAAAGAAAACAAACATATAAAAGATAAATAGGTATACATATATATATAAGTCTTACCTCAAAAATTCCCGTTTTCTGTGCAGTCGGTCCCGCTCGCCTCACCCGCCGCTTCTCCCAGTGGAAAACGAGGGGGGACTCAAGTTCGGCATCCGGCGCCTTATGGACGATCTCGGTATGTGTGTGTTCTTCTGCGTCTGTTCCGTAGTGGTGTTGTTATTGTTATCGTCTT
>NW_028234428.1:11060908-11065908 GCF_977035675.1 Penaeus japonicus
ACGATGATAATGATAATGATAATAGTAATAATGACAACATTAGTAATGAAAATGACTATGACAATTGAGCCAAACTTGATACTAATGATACCGATGATGATGACACGAATAATGATATTGATAATACTAATACTAACGATAACCATGATAATAAAAATACTAGTACTAATTATGATAATGCTAGTGATGCGAATAATAACAGTAATGATAGTAATAATTATCATTATAATAATGGTAATGATGTTAACAACAATATGTTACGATTATAATAAAAATAATATCAATAAGGAGTATAATGAAAAAGATAATGATAACACAAAAAGATGATGATAACAATAACAGAATTCTCAGTCTCATCCTCAACATATTCGCAGTATAAAAAAAAAAAGAAAAAAAAAAAAATGTATATAGCCTTTGGTGATAGCATCCAAAGTATACAAGTTCGGCTTAATGGTGGTAATTACACAAACTTGTCCGTGATGAAAACCGATGTCGCTATTCATTGGTCTTCTAATTCGTATTCATTTTTTTTTTTCTTTTTCTTTTTCTTCGGCAAGATAGTTTTTTTTTTCTCTCGTCTTCTTCCTTTGCCCGAGGACGAAAAAGCGGAGAAGCCACCAAGGAAATATTCATTAACTAGATGTGAAAGTCAGGTTCGGGGAAGAATTTCTCGATATTGGTAGGTCCTCATATTGCATTCTCCGAGAAATCCTTTTCATATTACATGGGAAAACGACACTATATCCTATTCTATATCTGCTGTGAATCCTAGGTAGCCCTCCTCTCTCTTGTGTCACATGATCGTGTAATTCCTCGCAAACCCTTCCTTCTCGTGTCTTGGCCTCATTTAGCTTTGTTCGGAATCCCTTTCATTAGCTTGGTCCTCATTATCACAGCCTACTCGTGGCATTCTTTTCCTTCTACTCTCTTCTTTTCCCTTTCTGATCTCGGATGAAGCTTACTCCATCATTTACTCCATCATGATCTCGGATGAAGCTTACTCCATCATTTACTCCATTATGATCTCGGATGAAGCTTACTCCATCATTTACTCCATCATGATCTCGGATGAAGCTTACTCCATCATTTACTCCATCATGATCTCGGATGAAGCTTACTCCATCATTTACTCCATCATGATCTCGGATGAAGCTTACTCCATTATCTACTCCATCATGATCTCGGATGAAGCTTACTCCATCATTTACTCCATCATGATCTCGGATGAAGCTTACTCCATCATTTACTCCATCATGATCTCGGATGAAGCTTTCTCCATCATTTACTCCATCAAGATCTCGGATGAAGCTTACTCCATCATTTCATGATCTCGGATGAAGCTTACTCCATCATTTCATGATCTCGGATGAAGCTTACTCCATCATTTCATGATCTCGGATGAAGCTTACTCCATTATGATCTCGGATGAAGCTTACTCCATCATTTCATGATCTCGGATGAAGCTTACTCCATCATGATCTCGGATGAAGCTTACTCCATCATTTACTCCATCATGATCTCGGATGAAGCTTACTCCATCATTTACTCCATCATGATCTCGGATGAAGCTTACTCCATCATTTACTCCATTATGATCTCGGATGAAGCTTACTCCATCATTTACTCCATCATGATCTCGGATGAAGCTTACTCCATCATTTACTCCATCATGATCTCGGATGAAGCTTACTCCATCATTTACTCCATCATGATCTCGGATGAAGCTTACTCCATTATCTACTCCATCATGATCTCGGATGAAGCTTACTCCATCATTTACTCCATCATGATCTCGGATGAAGCTTACTCCATCATTTACTCCATCATGATCTCGGATGAAGCTTTCTCCATCATTTACTCCATCAAGATCTCGGATGAAGCTTACTCCATCATTTCATGATCTCGGATGAAGCTTACTCCATCATTTCATGATCTCGGATGAAGCTTACTCCATCATTTCATGATCTCGGATGAAGCTTACTCCATTATGATCTCGGATGAAGCTTACTCCATCATTTCATGATCTCGGATGAAGCTTACTCCATCATGATCTCGGATGAAGCTTACTCCATCATTTCATGATCTCGGATGAAGCTTACTCCATCATTTACTCCATCAAGATCTCGGATGAAGCTAACTCCATCATTTCATGATCTCGGATGAAGCTTACTCCATCATGATCTCGGATGAAGCTTACTCCATCATTTCATGATCTCGGATGAAGCTTACTCCATCATGATCTCGGATGAAGCTTACTCCATCATTTCATGATCTCGGATGAAGCTTACTCCATCATTTCATGATCTCGGATGAAGCTTACTCCATCATTTCATGATCTCGGATGAAGCTTACTCCATCATGATCTCGGATGAAGCTTACTCCATCATTTCATGATCTCAGATGAAGTTTACTCCATCATTTCATGATCTCGGATGAAGCTTACTCCATCAAGATCTCAGATGAAGTTTACTCCATCATTTCATGATCTCGGATGAAGCTTACCGCCGTCATCCCTCTCCACCTTGTTTTCTACACCCTAATGAGGCCAGTCTTTCTTGTCTCCACTAGCCTCTTACTCCTAGAACTCTGATGATACTTATCTATTTATTCATTTTTTGACTAATTTCGTTATAAGCTCTTACCAATGATACAGGAAACCTTGCCCAATTATCAAAAGATTTTTTATTCAAAGTTTTGGAATTTTATTGGAAGCGCCAATTAATTCTCTTATTCTATTTCTGTACGATGGTTATTCGTTCGGGAATTTTCGTTCTCTGTCCATTTCATTTTTTCTCTTTCGTTCTCTCTCTCTTTTACTTTATTCACATCTCTCTCTCTCTCTCTCTTTCTTTCTCTCACCCTCACTCTCTTTCCCTCTCTCTCTCTCTCTCTCTCTCTCTCTCTTTCCCCCTCAGAGGTGTAAGGGGAAAGGCAGTGAGTGTCAAACAATTATGGATAAAGGAAGGGCCCGTTTCTCCTATTTCTCTGGCTCTTTTCTCTCTTTCTGTCTCCTCTTTCTCCCTCTCTCTCTCTCTCTGCATGTGTGTGTGTGTGTGTGTGCGTGAGTTTATTTCTGCCTCTTTCTCCATTCCCCTTCCCCTTGCATTCACTCCCCCCCCCCCCTCTCGTTCTTTTTATCATTATCATTTTTCTCCAATATTGTTATTTTATCCCTTGATAATGCACCCTTACCGAACACCTTGAAATCCTGATGTCAGATATAGAACGTTATGCAAAACGAGTTAAATTTAGAATTATTTTTCCCGTATCCGTTAAAATCCCGTTTTTTGTTGTTGTTTTTTTGTATTGTTCAGTCTGATTGAATTGCTATATCCTGTTTCTATTCATTATTATTTTTTTTTTGTGTTCATCTCCTTTACAGTCACTAATATGTATAACAGGCTGTGATGGATCTATAAGTGGCAGGTAAGGGGGGCAGCTTTCCCTCCCCTCCCTACAGTAGGACTTGTCTCTTCCAGCTAACCCTCAACTACAACGGTTTAGTTCCTAAAACTGTAATTGTAAAACAAAAATTTCAAATCGCTTAACTAAATCGTGTAACTTAACGGAATTATGGCTTCAAGTTATACATATATCATCGATTCCCAGATATATATAACTTTCAGGTTTATATAAGTTTCCACTTTTAAAAGCTCTTGCTCATCTCTGTATAACGACCCACCAGTGGTTACAGGCGAGAGACGGTATTTGTATCTTCTATTAATTGTATCATGTAGTTGATATCTTTTTGTTTGTCTACCTTCAGACCCATCTATCTTTAACACATATCTGATATACGATCTGCCTCAGTTTCAAATTCAATCAGAGCAGCTGACGGCACAGTCCTACAAGACCGAGCGGCGGAGAGAACTTTTCTACGACAATAGAGAGGAAGAAGACACAATTCTAGAAACATCGGTAACTGGCCTCATGATATTGAAAGACGCGGTACGCTGGGCACTGAAAGCTATGAAGACAGGCAAAGCAGCAGGACCAGACGAGATACCAGTGGAGATGCCTGTCGCGCTAGGAGAGGAAGGAGTCGATCTTGTGTGGTCAATCACCAACAAGATACACAAATTTGGAACTCTACCTGAAGAAATGCTCAAATCGGTCTCTGTTGCACTACCAAAAATTCCTGTTACACTTGACTGCAGTAACCACTGAACTATAAGTCTAACGAGCCACACAATCAAAGTTCTACTGAAAATAATCCTCCAGAGAGTACGGAGAAAACTGATCCCAGAAATCCCGAAAAAACAATATGGTTTTATGAAAGACAGAGGCACCCGGAACGCAATTTCCATCCTCAAAATGCTGTGCGAAAGACCGATCGAACACCAACAAGATCTCTACCTAGTCTTAATTGACTACAAGAAGGCTTTCGATAGGGTGAAGCACCAAGACCTGTTTGAGATGCTCCAAAACATGAGAATCGATGACAAAGACCTCAGCATCATGGTGAACCTTTACACAATGCAGAAGGCAGCTTTCCGCCTTCCACACAAAAGCCTCACCGATTGGGTCCCGGTTCTGCGAGGACTACGACAAGGAATGTCACCGGATTTTTTCAACCTTTGCAGTGAAGTAATCCTGAGAGATCTTGACGAAATTCCGGAAGTCCTTCCCGTCAACGGAGTTTGCATAAACAACATCCGCTACGCAGACGACACAGTCTTCATCACCACATCAGAGGAAGGAGCTCAGCTAATAATCCTCACAACAATGGCTTCCGGCCAAATTTCGAGCTCAGGATCCGCGACGAAATCGTCGAACAGGTGTTAGTTTTTAACTACTTCGGAACCCATATTACAGCCAATGGTGACAGAAATAAATAGGTATAAAAAATAATAGGCATTTCCAAAGATGCGTTTAACAAGATGAGAGGCATTTTCACCAACAGAAAACTCTCAATGACCATCAAACTCCGTCTTCTGAAAACCTTCGTGTAATTTGTCCTCTTGTGCGGAGCTGAGGCATGGACTCAAACACGGCGGAAC
>NW_028234428.1:11088408-11093408 GCF_977035675.1 Penaeus japonicus
ATGCCTGGGCAATTAGAGAGATTATCCTCGCGGCTGATATTTATGATATTACCGCTATAGACCGTCCGCGTTATTCCCAGTAAAACAGTGAACATAACAATAACACTCACAAACACATACGCGCATAAGTATATACACAATAACAGCACGCTCGCACGAGCTATAAACACACAAACACGCACTTCAAAATTAGATTTCATCTCTCTCTCTCTCTCTCTCCTATCTGACATCCTTCCCTCTCTTCATCTCTCTGACCCCCGTTCCTCACTCTCTCTGTCTCTTTCTCTCTTTCTCTCTGACCCCCGTTCCTCACTCTTTCTGTCTCCCTCTCTCTCTCTCTCCTATCTGGCATCCTTCCCTCTCTTCATCTCTCTGACCCCCGTTCCTCACTCTCTCTGTCTCTTTCTCTCTTTCTCTCTGACCCCCGTTCCTCACTCTCTCTGTCTCCCTCTCTTTATCTCTCCTATCTGGAATCCTTCCCTCTCTTCATCTCTCTGACCCCCGTTCCTCACTCTCTCTGTCTCCCTCTCTCTCTCTCTCTCTGACCCCCGTTCCTCACTCTCTCTGTCTCCCTCTCTCTATCTCTCCTATCTGGCATCCTTCCCTCTCTTCATCTCTCTGACCCCCGTTCCTCACTCTCTCTCTCTCCTATCTGGCATCCTTCCCTCTCTTCATCTCTCTGACCCCCGTTCCTCACTCTCTCTCTCTCCCTCTCTCTATCTCTTTCTCTCTTTCTCTCTGACCCCCGTTCCTCACTCTCTCTGTCTGTCTGTTTCTCTCTCTCTCTCCCTCTCTCTCTCTCTCTTTCTCTCTCTCTCTCTCTCTCTCTCTCTCTCTCTCTCTCTCTCTCTCTCTCTCTCTCTCTCTCTCTCTCTCTCTCTCTCTGATACCCCTCCCCCACCACTCTCTCTCTAACATCCCCCCTCTCTCCTTATATACTTACGATTGTAATATCCTCGCCTTACCTGGTTATTACATGTCGTTTGATATACTGTACTCTTAAATAGTGTTTATTCTACACCGATTGCCAAATACTGTATCTACTTACGATCGTGATTATGATATATTAAAGATGATTCTTTGTGATAAGTTATTTACGAAGACGTTAGGGACCTAAAGGAAATCATATCAGAAAATAAAGTTATGTAATCTTGTAGTCCCTAATGGCTTGTTATTTTCGCGTTGGTGCGTCAATCCTCTGTGATTTTTTTATCTGCTTTACGCTATATATATATATATATATATATATATATATATATATATATATATATATATATATATATATATATATATATATATATATGTACATAACGCTTTCAGAGTTATAGTGGGGGAGCATTTATCTATCGTAGAAGGGGATATAATCCGGTCAAACTTAAAAAAAAAAAAAAAAAAAAAAAACGGATAAAAAGATAAGAATGATTAAGTGATATCACCCTACGTTTTGATAAAGAGTTTTTTGGTCATTTGATCACAGTTTACATATATACCCCCTATTTTGATAAAACTTTCCTCTACCATGACTGCGTTATCTTTTTGAAATATGAGACGAGACGGAAAACCTGGGATAAGGCCTAGACACATAACTCTTATGTCAGCTGTACAAAGAGGGACAAAGTGTGGCCTGTGTTTTGGAGGTTTCACTTCATGCAACAAGACTGGGCACACGGATACGATGAAGAGGTTTTATTTTATAAAATAAGGGCGGAGACAAGTAAGCTGTACCGAGGTTTCAATCCATGCAACCAGATTGGAATAATTTTGGTTGTTTTTTTAAGGTTTCAACACATATAACAAGACTGAGTATAAGTCAGCTGTGTGGAGGTTTCATTCCATATAACTAGACTGAAAGTACGGAAGCATAATAAGATTGAATGTAATTTAGCACCACTTAATACAACATAACACGATTTGGATTAATAAGATAATTAGAAAATACTGGAAACATGGAGGTTGTTAAGGTTTTAAACCACAAAGCAAGACTAGAGACAAGTAACATATATAAAGGTTTCAGCCCAAACAGGAAGGCTAGAAACCTGAAAGATATTTTGGAGGTTTCAGTCCAGACAAGCCTGGAAGCAATGGGCCATGTTCACCAACCCTGTTGCCGTGTGATGGGCGTAATCCTACAGTTCATTATCATACACCAGAAAATCGGTATTACTGGAAAGCAACATGTAATGACGAACAGAGAATAATCTGATTTGAACTTTTAATGTTGTTCTCAACTAATGGTCCCTGATGACTTTATGGCTGGTCCTCAGGACGTCCACTATATTTGGAAATAAACTGGAAATTGGTGAACTTGAATATACAGTACTACTTAAAAAAGAAGAAGAAGAAAAAAAAAGAGTGATTGACCTTTCAATTGATATTATTTCAATTTAAGAAATATATTGACAATCTTCTGTTCATAACTGCTAAGTAGCACTTCCGATCACTTGTCGTATATGAGAATTTATCTTTTATAAGATATGGAGTAGTTTACGATCTCATAGAACACAAAATTCTAAGAAACATTTCTTTTGTATCATTTCCGTCTCAAATTTGACAACAAAGACATCAGTGAAGTGGTACGCCTCGTAAATTCCAGAAGCAACAACTTCCCTCTCCATTCTAGCAACGGGAGAAAACGATATTAAAGTTTTTTAGGTGGTTACTGCGTAGTCAGGGGGCGGGGCTAGGGGGGGAGGGGGAGGGGGGGACTCTCAATTCTCGATGTAGGCCGAGATTCTTCTCCACCAATAGTGATCGTTCATCAGGGGGCTGTTGTTTCCTTCGAGTGAACGCTCTGTCAGTCCTTCATTCGGAATCTCTAGTTTGTCCCAAACTTTTCTTGATAACTTGTGGAATCTGGTGTTTACTGTTTCTCTTTTGTATTTGTTATGAAGTTCTGTAATTGTCAGCAGGTACACATAGATGGATGGCAGGGTATTCCATTATCGTTCTCTCTTTATATAATTACACTTATATAATATGATAATACACTTATATAATATATTAATACACTTATATAATATATTAATACACTTATACTGTATATATATATATGTATATATCTATATATATATATATATATATATATATATATATATATATATATATATATATATATATATATATAATAAGAGAAGAGATAAGGGTTTTGCAAAAATGTTGCAGTATTTTTCGTGTTCATTTTCCTTGACCGTTTTAGTTCGGTGTATTGTTACTTGGCAGTTGCTAATCTATTTTTTTCGTGTGTGTGGATATTCCGCGGGTTCTCAAATTCCATGCCAAGTGTTGTTACTTTATTTTTGATTTCTTGGTCAATAACTACATTCTCCGGCTTTGTTTTTGATATATGTGGTGATTGGAATTTGTTTTTATTAGTTTTGATCTTCCATCAATTTTCAAAATCCTTTGTTGTTCCTATTTCATCTTCAGTCATTGTTGCAAGTGCATCTTTTAAGCTTATGGGGTATATTGCAATTTGGATGATGTCGTCTGCAAAGCTTACATCTGCAAAATTGTTCCTAGGTCTCTCAAGGTCATTGTGTAAAATATGAATAGGGTTAGGCTTAGTATTGACCCTTGTGGCACTCCACTTAATTAAAGGTCCAACTACGGTCCCAATCCTTAATGTTGCAGTGTGGTCTTCTATAAAGTTGCATATATTTATGTATTTTTTCCATGATGTCTGGGAAATAAAAGCTATAGACTAATATAGATAATTCCCAGTTTCCAAAGTTTGGCAAAAACTTTTGCTATGTCTTGGCATATATGATTGCACCGGGAAATTGCAATAGTCTCACAAATGGGGGTTATGGCTTGTTATGTGCCCCTTCATTTCCTGAATTCATATTAATTAGGGCTAAATAGACCATTGGTTTCCATATACATTTTACAATTTTTTGTTGATTTTTTTTTCAAAGATTTTTCCAGGTATTTCTAAAAGGGATATCAACTTATAGTTTTCTCGGGTCTTTACCAGTTTGGAAGTTTGCCTTCGGTGTAAGCTTACCGTTTCTGTTTTCATTTTCTTTTGCCAATTCAAATAGGATGGCAAATTAGATACATTCTATTTAATTATTGTGAATGTGCATCATTATATCTAAACCATTAACTGGTGCATCTTTATTTCTACCCCACAATTTCCTGGGTATCCCCCAAACCCTCCCCGACCATCAACAGGAAAGAACACAGGACTCGAAAACCACAGAAATCTAAAAAAAAAAAAAAAAAAAAAAAATCCCCAAAATCGCTTTTATGCTCCATTTCCAAATTTACCAGGAAGTCTCCAGCTCGCCAACCAACTCGACGAAATACGATTCTCTCACTCAATAAATGCACATGGCGACGATCAGATCAGAAATACACGGAACATACAGCCCTCACAGGGAAAAGGCAGACTGTCCGGACCTCCATTGCAGCTCTCCTGTTGATATTGATTTTCACTTCTAAAAGCAACTGAGCTCTGAATGATGCTTGCAAGCGTTATTGGATTTTTTGCATGGCAGAATATTTAAAACTCATACATGCACTCACACGTCTATATAAACATGCAGATATTCATACTGCCTATATATATATATATATGTATAATATATATATATATATAATATATATATATTATATATATATATATATACATATATATATATATATATATATATATATATATATATATATAGGCAGTATAAACCTCTTGAGAGGCCTTCTTTGCAGTGGTATGATACAGGCTGAAAAAAAAAAAATATATATATATTTAAATATATATATATATACATATATCTATATATATGTATATATTATATATATATATATAGTATATATATATATATATATATATATATATATATATATATATATATATAATATTATGTATGTATATATATATTTATATATATGTATATATGTATATAATATATACACATATATATATATAATATATATATATATATATATATATATATATAATATATATATATATATATATATATATACATATATATACATAT
>NW_028234428.1:11098408-11100908 GCF_977035675.1 Penaeus japonicus
CACCACCACCACCATCATCATCATCAACATCATCACCACCACCACCATCATCACCATCACCACCACCACCACCATCAACACCACCACCATCATCATCAACATCATCACCATCATCATCATCAACATCACCACCACCACCACCACCACCATCATCACCACCACCACCACCATCATCATCCCCTTATTCTTTGCATTCCATGACGTATTCTCATACCTTTACCGCTTAGGGAAATAGTTAGCAGGAAGCCTCACGTAAAAGCTCATAGTTGTAATTAGTGTCGTGAGAGTTTTTTATGTTAATTACAGTGAGGGTGTTATGTGACCAGAGATAAGCCTGTTATTATATATTCTCTTATAGTCGTGTTGTTCTTGTTTCTTGTTTTTCTCTCTCTTTTTATTTTTTTTTATTTTTTTTAATCCTTTATCATTTCACTATCATTATCGCTATGTTATTATCTGTATTATCATTGTTATTTTTTATCATTAGTATCATGGATATCATTATCTTTACTATTATCACCATTATTAATCATCATCATTATCATTATTTTAGGATAATTATTTTCATAATTTTTGTAATTGATATTATCGTACTCATTATCATCACCCACACTATCACCACTCACATCATCATATTCATCACCATCATCACCATTCTCACCACCATCATCACCATCACCATCATCAGACTCACCATCACCCTCATCATTAAAGGTAGAATATAAACCCTACTAACGATGCATGATACAACTGATGCAAAAGAAAAAGAAGAAGAAGTATGTTGCAAGGGACCGTCTTCTCGGTGGTTCTATTGCATTGAATATTAATTAATTCGTAGCAAAGTTATTTTGAATATGGTTTGTCATCATTATCTGCCTTTGGTTCGTATTTATCTTGTTTCGACCGTGTGTATAACTGTGTGTAACCTGTATTGATATTTGAATATTGTATTTACATCTAGTATTCCAGTTATGAATGTATAATCTTGCAATGTTTTTGAAATGTGGGTTGGTGTAACATTAGATTTTTTTTTGGCCCATTGAAAAAAATGGGTTTAGTCCATTTTCTTTTCTTTTGGGTGTAATATAGATAGTTTTTTTATTATTATTTTTTTATCTTATTTTTATTATCATTTACTTATTTATTGATTGATTTTTTGCTCTTAACCTGAACTAGATAATTTCTTTTTCTCTTAACCTTTTTGAGCGTTTGATATAAGATATATAACTTATGTTGTTGCTGTTTCTAATATTTTTTTTCCCCGGAAGTCAGAAATACCAATAAATAGAACAAAACATAATGAGACTAATAATCGACCCAAGTCTCCATCAAACCCATTCATTAATCTTATCATTCCTCTGGCTCAGTATCACTAACATCATTGCCTCCCCCTCCTTCATCCCTGGCTTATTCATCACTATTTTACCAGAGAAAAGATGGGGGAAGAAGAGGCAACGAAAAGAAAAAACAAAGAAAGAAAACAAATTAGCGGAAGACTCTTCTGCGCCCGTGTCTTCTTAATTAGCCAAGAGCAGATGAGAAGAAACTTGGGAGGAAAGGGAGAATTACCTTTTTTCTTGTTGCACTTTGCTCTTCCCTTCCTTCTCTCTCCTCTTTCTCTCTCTCTCTCTCTCTCTCTCTTCTTTCTCTTCTTTCGTTTCTTTCTTTTTTCCTGTCGTTCTTCTCTCTCTCTTCCTTTTCCTTTCTTCTCCTTCGTTTTTGATCCCTTGCCCCGCATTCTCCTTTCCTCTCCCCTCCCTTACCCTCTATTCCTCTCCCATTTCCCCCTTTTCCTCTTTCTTTTTTTCTCTTCCTCTCCCCCCTCACTTTTCCTCTTTATCTTCCAACCTCTCCCACTTCCTCCCCTCCTTTTCCCTTCCCCTCTTCTCCTCTCCCATGTTCTCCTTTCCTTTCTTTTGTTTTCCCCTCTCCCTCCCCCTCCCCCTCCCACAAATCCCTCTCCTTTTCCCATCCCCATCTTCCCCCTCCCCTCTATTCCTCTCCAATTCCTTCCATCATCTTCTCACCTCCCTTCCTTCTTCCCTTTTTCGTCACCCCGGTAATGACTTCCTTAACTTGGAGTTGGTAGTGATCGGGGAGGGGGGGGGGGACGAGGGGCGGGAAGTAGGAGTAGGAAGGAAAGGAAGAAGTGGAGCAAGAAGAGTAGGAAGAAGAGGAGAAAGGAGAGAAATGGGAAAGAGAACACGAAGAAGAGGGAGAGGAAGGAGGAGGAGAAGGGGGAAAAGGAGAAGGAGAATGATGAAGAGGAAGAGAAGGAGGAAAAGGAAAGAGTGGAAGAGAGAGGAGTAAGAGAAGTAGAACTAGGAAGAAAAGGAAGAGGAGGATTAGGAAGAGAACCAGGAGGAGGAGAAGGAGGGGCGTGGATGAGGATGACGAAAAAGAAGTGGAAGAAGGAAGGAAGGAAGAATAAGAATAATAAGAGAAGAAGGAAAAAAAGAAAGGAGGAGGAAGAGAAAGATAAGGAAGAGGAAAGAAAAGA
>NW_028234428.1:11105908-11108408 GCF_977035675.1 Penaeus japonicus
ATTTTCGATAGGATGGGATTATAGGGACGTCCCTATATTTACATCCTTTGCTTCGTCCTGTTGTATTTAAGTGGAGGATGTTGGAGAATTGGAGTGGGGGAAGAAGTGGGTGGGTGGGGGGGGGGTGCAAGGGGAGGGGAGTGTACCATACAGAGGGCGAATGTGATATGTTTGTGGTATGTCTTATCATTCATATTTTACCTCGCAATTTCATCTGATGTGTTTCATGTCCTTCTTTGTAAATAATTGAGGGTGAGAACAAACCATTATTATCTTTATTATTTTCATTATATGTATTTTTATTATCTTTATTATCAATTTTATGTATCATTTTCATATATTTTTTTTTAATTATTATAATTATCATCATCATCAGTATCATTATTAGTATTATCATTGTTGTTATCATTATCATTATCATCATTTGTTATTATTGATAATATTATCAACATGATTGTTATTATTTGTTATCATTACTATCATTATCATTATCATCCTTACTATTGTAACTATCATTATCGTTGTTATTGTTTTATCATTATTGTTATTATCATCATAATCATTATTTTTGTCCTTATCATTACCATCATTATCATTATTATCATTACTATTATTATCATTATCATAATTATTATCCTTATTATCATTACCATTATCATTATTATTATTATCATACTAATTATCATTATTACATCATTATCATCATTAATACTACCGTAATTTTCACTATCATTGTTACTATTATCATTATTATAATCATCATCACTATTGTTATGATTATCGTTAACATTTGTATTATAATTATTACAACTAATTACTACTACTACTACTACTGCTATTGCTACAACTACGACAATCATTATCATCACCATCATTTTCAGTATTATTATCATAATCATTATCATGCTCATCATTATGATTATCCAAACACTTCTTACTAAAATAGCTTAATCCTATATTCATAATAAGGAAATTTAATTCTCAAATGACAACAATAGACAAATAGATCAATAGATATAGACGAAGAAGAAGAAGAAGAAGAAGAAGAAAATCGATAAACAAGGAATATACACGAATATAATTACAATCTTCTGTTTCTTTTCCTCTTGCAATCAAGTTTGATCCATTAAAATCAAATTAGTATTGAAACCTCAACCCCTCTATCACCCAACCCTAGATTTGCATAGAATCCTAACCTGGAGATAAAGTTCTAAATTCAATTCCATTCTGATCATTTAAAAAAAACAACAACATGCATCCTTTCCCCTTTTCAACAATCCCCTCACCCCCCCACCTCCCCCCTCTCTTTTCCTGCAATTGCGCTGATGTATAGAAACCGGATGTTTGTATAGAGGCCGTAGAGTTATGGCCAGTCAAAATAACACGTTATTTAAGCGACTTCTATATTTTTCCTTGCTCATTTTGGCTTTTGTCATTTACGTTGTTATTACTATTTTTGTGATTATTATCTTTATCATTATTGTAATTAGCATCATCATTATCATCATTATTATCATCATTATTACTATCATCATTATTATTGTTATTAGTATTATCATTATTATCATTGTTATTACTATCAACATTGTTATTACTATTGTTATCATTATAAGCATTATCATTATTATCATTATCATCATTATTATCATTGTTATTAGTAATATTATCATCAATACTATCACTATTGGTTCTCTCTTACTGATGTTGTCAAGCTTCATAAACGTAATCATTATCTTTTATCATTATCATTATCACCATTATTATAACCACTATCCTAATTATCAATATCATCATGGTTGCTGTTGTTATCACTACTAACACTGCTATCACTAATGTTATTATTATTGTTGTTGTTATCATTATCATAACTAGTAGTAATAATAGTAACTGCAAGAGTGGATGCAGTTATGATATTCGTATCATCATAATCATAATCATTATCACCATTAATATTACTATCTTGATAATCACTAATGTTAACATTCTTTCATACATAATTTTATATATTCATTCATTAATCCATATATCCTTTTCGTTTTCTTGTTTCTTTTTTTAACTTATTGATAATACATCTTTTATTAATTTTTTTAATACCTGCCATTGTCATTTTTATCATCATTATTGTTATTATCATCATTATTATCAATATGACTATTATCATTATTGTCATCACTATTATTATCACTACTATTTTCACTACCATCATTATCATTATCACTATCATCATTACTATCATCATCATTACTACTATCCTTATCTTCATCACTATCATAACTATCATCATTATCATTACTATCAACCTTCTCTATCACCCCTCTCTCTCTTCTCCTCTTTCTTTTCCCCATCCATCACTTCCTCCATCATTCTACTCTGCCACGGTAAGAATTTAAGTCAACAGAGACACAGGATGACACAGACGAGAAAGAAAGAGTAAAGTAGGTTGTGTTTCGTTTCTCTGGTCTGTTTGCTAAGGTTTGTGTTTGTGTTTGAGTGGGGGATG
>NW_028234428.1:11110908-11120908 GCF_977035675.1 Penaeus japonicus
GGATTTTGATCCTATGGAGTGGCTTTCGGCGGATAAGGGGCAAGGGATGGTGAAAGTGGGAGGCACATGCACAGAGATACTCAGATACACAAATACACACAGGCAATATACACATACCCACACACACAAATATCTACATCAGTATGTGCGTGTGTGTGTGCATGTGTGTATGGATGGATTTGTGTATATGTATCTTCTTTTTCTTTCGGCTGCTCCCACTTAGGGGTCGCCACAGCGGATCATCTTTCTATAACGCGCTCGGTCTTCTGCGCATTCCTCAGTCACACCTACTGCTTCCATGTCTCCCTTTATAGCATCCATGTACCTTCTCTTTGGTCTCCCTCTCTTCCTCCTTCCGGGTACCTCCATATCCAGCATCCTCCTCCCCACATAATCCTCATCCCTCCTCCTCACATGCCCAAACCACCTAAGCCTTGCTTCCTGTGCCTTTTCCCCGAATTGCCGCACATATGTTGTGCCTCTAATATATTTATTTAGGATTTTATCTACCCTCGTCACACCCAGGGAAAATGTTAAACATTTTTAGTTCACTAACTTCCATCTCCGCCTCCTGCCTCTTTGTCATTAGAATAGTTTCTCTTCCGTACAGCATGACAGGACGAACTACTCTTTTATAAATTTTCCCTTTAGTTCTTGCAGACACCCTCCTATCACATATCACTGCTGCAGTCTTCCTCCACACAATGCAGCTCCCTCTGTCCTTCCCTGTACTTTTCCATCAACATCCTAAGGGCAAAAATTGCATCTGTTGTGCTTCTCCCTGGCATGAATCCGAACTGCTCTTCACTGATCCTCACAACTCTCCGCAGTCTCGCTTCTACAACTCTTTCCCTTATCTTCATTGCATGGCACAATAGTTTTATCCCCCTATAATTACTACAATTCTGCACATCTCTCTTGTTCTTGAAAATTGGGACTAATACATTTTTTCTCCATTCATCAGGCATCCTCCCTCGTTGCAAGATCTCATTGAACAGTCTAGTTAACGAACTCACTGCCATCTCCCCTAAGCTCTTTCAGGCTTCCACTGGTATCTTATCCAGGCCTACTGCTTTGCCCCCCTTCATCTTCCCCAAGGCCTTCCTCACCTCTTCTCTGTTGATCCTTGGTACTTCCTGATTTAGCTCCTCCACCTCTTCTAACCTTCTTTCCCTTTCATTTTCAATGTTCATGAGGTCCTCAAAGTATTCCTTCTATCTGTGTAATATATTTTCTTCCCTCGTCAGTATATTTTACGTCTGCATCCTTCATCATCTTAACATGCTGTATATCCCTCCCATCTCTCTCCCTCTGTCTGGCTAGTCTGTATAGGTCTTTCTCTCCTTCCTCTGTATCTAACTTCTCATATAACTGTTCATATGTATTTTCCTTCGCTTTTGCCATTTCCCTCTTTGTTATCCTATACAACTCTTTGTATTCCCGATGGCTTTCTTCATCCCCAAGTCTGTCCCATTTCTGTTTTGCCAGTTTCCTTCTCTTTATACTATCTTGCACCTCCTCTTTCCACCACCAGGTTTCCTTGTATTCTTTTCTTCGTCCTGATGTCATCCCAAGTACTCAATTGTCTTTTTCAGCCACAGTTTCTGAGATTTCCTCCCACCTGATCTCCCTCCCTGCAAAGACTTGGCTCATTTCCTGTACAAATGCTGTACTGTACTCCTCCTCCTTTAGTTTCCACCATTAACCATAGGTTCCTGGTTGCCTTCACTTTCAGATTTAACTTCCCAACTAACACTCTATGCTGTCTTGTTACACTCTCCCCGGGAACGACCTTACAATCACTAAACTCTCTCAAGTTATATCTCCTACATATTATAAAATCTATCTGCGTACTCCTACCTCCACTCTTGTATGTAACTTTGTGCTCCTCCCTCTTATTAAAATATGTATTCACCAGTGCCATCTCCATCCTTTTCGCCTACTCAACAATCATCTACCCCTCTGCATTTCTCTCTCCCACGCCATATTTGCCAATCACCTCGTCCCAATTATTTCATTCTTCAATATAACCATTGAAGTCTGCTCCAATAATAACTCTCTCCTCTCTGGGGATATTCTGTATCAATTCTTCTGCTTCGCTCCAGAACTCCTCCTTTTCCTCCATCTTGCACCCCACCTGTGGAGCATATGCACTGATCACATTTATTTGGATCCCTTCTACATCCATCTTCAGGTTCATTGCTCTATCTGATACCCTCTTCACTTCCAGTATGCTGTTGATATACGTTTCCTTAACTATAACTCCAATACCGTTTTCCTTCCCTCTATCCCATGATAGAACAGCGTATAACCTCCGCCGATCAGCCTCGCTTTACTGCCCCGCCATTTAGTTTCCTGTGCACAGAGAATATCTATCTTCCTCCTCTCTATCGTATCGGCCAGTTCTCTCCCTTTACCAGTCATGGTGCCAACATTTAAGGACCTAACTCTGATCTCTGCTTTTCTGTCCTTCATTCTTTCATGCTTCCTCCATACACGTTCGCCACCTCTTCTCCTCCTCCTTCTCCAACAGTCACGTACTGTCCACCGGCCCCCTGCTGGGACACAGAGCAGTAGGCGGTCGTTGTTAACCCGGTCGGCGACCGATCCGGTATGGTGCTCTCATTTGTGATCCGCATTGTAGTATTGGTCAAAGTTTTACGCCGGATGCCCTTCCTGACGCAACCCTCCCCAGTTATCCGGGCTTGGGACCGGCACCAAGTTGCACTGGCTTGTGCCCCCAGTGGCTAGATTGGATTTGTGTATATGTATATATGTACCAAAATATATATTTTCGGTCTGTGTTTACTAGATATGTATCTGTATTTGTTAGAGCGGAGTGTCACTGTGACCACATTTGTAACCAAATCACAACATTGTAAGTTCCTTCTAATTGGTTCATGTAATAACACAATTTAGGAATATAAGAAGTAGATTAGTGTCCCCTTATATCGTTTCCAGATATACGCCTCCTATTGGCTATATGCATAACTAATGCATTTGTAAACATTGGAAGCCATTTTAAAACAGTCAAGCCAAGTTGAATGATTGAGGGGTATATATCGTGATTTATCTATGTAATCTTATAATATATATTCATATTGGAGTAGGAAATTCATATATGATGATGTGAAGATATGATTAATTTGATTCCTGATGTTCTATGAAATAAGAGCAATATATTATAGCTTGCATCAGCCAAGAATACGTTAATTGGGAATGAAATGGGATTAATATCGATGGAAATAACTTGAAATTAATAGGATTCAAGATGTACTCAAGAATCAATGAAACTCCCCCAAAATTCTGAAGGTTATCCATTTACGAAACAACTCGACCCTCTGCATCACCTTTGTTATATACGTTTTTCGTTTCTTTTTTCGTTTTATTGTGTCCTATTCATGTCTCTGATTGTTTCTTTGCGAACGTGAGAGGATTATTTTTTAGACACAAGATTCAAGGATCAAGGAAAAAAGTGTGGAAGTCTAGTATTGCCTAATATCAATAATCTCCTCTCTATTTCTATATGTCTGTCTCTTATTTGTCTGTATATCTATTTTCCTTTAGATTTGTTACCGTCTCTTTCTTGTTTTCTTGTCTCTTGGGATTACTTTTTCTCTATTTTCTCTTACTTTAGCTGTCGATCTGTGTATCTCTTTTTTTTTTTTTTTCTTTCTTTCTCTCTTGATTTTTTGTCTCCCAAGCTATCTCTTTGTTTTTTGTATCTTTTTCTTTTTAGATCACCCCCCCCCCCTTTCTCTCTTCTCTCTCTCTCTCTTTCTCTCTGCCTCTCTCTCTCTGTCTGTCTCTCTCTCTCCCTCCCTCTCCCTCTCTCCCTCTCCCTCTCTCTCTTCCTCCCTCCCTCTCTTCTCTTCCTTATCTCCCTTTCCTCCCTTCTCTTCTCTCCTCTCTCTCGTTCTCTCTCCTTTCCTCTTTTCCTCCCCCAGCCGGAAGCGAGACTGAAGAGTGGCATCCCGAAGTCCAAAGTCTCTCCGTTGTTAGCAAGGTCTAGCACTGTCCTTCAGTCCACATGCTGAGTACTTCCCTCTTAACCTTTGCTTCAGGGCCGGTGAGCGAGGCTTGGAGATCACGCCCTGAAATCAACAGCGCCCTTGTCCTCATTCGTTTTTTTTTTTTTTTTATACCGTTGTCATTATCATTATTATTATTATCATTATTGTTATAACTGTTGTCGTTGTTATTATTATTATTATTATCATTATTATTATTGTTGTTATTATTATTATTATTATCATTATCACTGTTATTATTATTATCATCATTTTCATCATTATTATTATCATTATTATTATTATCATTTTATCATTTTCATCATTATTATCATTATCATTATTGTTATCATTATTATTAGTAATAGTATTATTAATAGTATTTCATTTTATTTTTAGGGGGAGGTAAGGGGAGGAGTATTTTTACTCGAGTATATTTCGTTGATCTTTATTTATTTGGAGTGAAAGTCCACACGTCAGTCAACGTTGGTTAACATCGTCTCTTTCCTCGAAACCCAATCATTCTATAGATATCTGTAGCTGCTACTAGTCTACGTACACACTAGCTGTTACTAGTCTACGTACACACTAGCTGCTACTAGTCTACGTACACACTAGCTGCTACCAGTCTACGTACAAACTAGCTGCTACTAGTCTACGTACACACTAGCTGTTACTAGTCTACGTACACACTAGCTGCTACTAGTCTACGTACACACTAGCTGCTACCAGTCTACGTACAAACTAGCTGCTACTAGTCTACGTACACACTAGCTGCAACTAGTCTATGTACACACTAGCTGCTACTAGTCTACATACAAACTAGCTGCTACTAGTCTATGTACAAACTAGCTGCTACCAGTCTACGTACAAACTAGCTGCTACTAGTCTACGTACACACTAGCTGCTACTAGTCTACGTACAAACTAGCTGCTACTAGTCTATGTACACACTAGCTGCTACCAGTCTACGTACAAACTAGCTGCTACTAGTCTACGTACACACTAGCTGCTACTAGTCTACGTACAAGCTGCTACGAGGTAAGGGGAGGAGTATTTTTACTCGAGTATATTTCGTTGATCTTTATTTATTTGGAGTGAAAGTCCACACGTCAGTCAACGTTGATTAACATCGTCTCTTTCCTCGAAACCCAATCATTCTATAGATATCTGTAGCTGCTACTAGTCTACGTACACACTAGCTGTTACTAGTCTACGTACACACTAGCTGCTACTAGTCTACGTACACACTAGCTGCTACCAGTCTACGTACAAACTAGCTGCTACTAGTCTACGTACACACTAGCTGCTACCAGTCTACGTACAAACTAGCTGCTACTAGTCTACGTACACACTAGCTGCTACTAGTCTACGTACACACTAGCTGCTACCAGTCTACGTACAAACTAGCTGCTACTAGTCTATGTACACACTAGCTGCTACTAGTCTACGTACAAACTAGCTGCTACTAGTCTACGTACACACTAGCTGCTACTAGTCTACGTACAAACTAGCTGCTACTAGTCTATGTACAAACTAGCTGCTACCAGTCTACGTACAAACTAGCTGCTACTAGTCTACGTACACACTAGCTGCTACTAGTCTACGTACACACTAGCTGCTACTAGTCTACGTACACACTAGCTGCTACTAGTCTACGTACACACTAGCTGCAACTAGTCTACGTACACACTAGCTGCTACTAGTCTACGTACAAACTAGCTGCTACTAGTCTATGTACAAACTAGCTGCTACCAGTCTATGTACAAACTAACTGCTACCATTCTACTTACAAACGAGCTGCTACCAGTCTAGGTACAAACTAGCTGCTACCAGTCTACGTACAAACGAGCTGCTACTAGTCTTTGTACAAACTAGCTGCTACCAGTCTACGTACAAACGAGCTGCTACCAGTCTACGTACAAACTAGCTGCTACCAGTCTACGTACAAACGAGCTGCTACTAGTCTTTGTACAAACTAGCTGCTACCAGTCTACGTACAAACTAGCTGCTACCAGTCTACGTACAAACTAGCTGTTACTAGTCTACGTACAAACTAGCTGCTACTAGTCTACGTACAAACTAGCTGCTACTAGTCTACGTACAAACTAGCTGCTACTAGTCTACGTACACACTAGCTGCTACCAGTCTACGTACAAACTAGCTGCTACTAGTCTACGTACACACTAGCTGCTACTAGTCTACGTACACACTAGCTGCTACCAGTCTACGTACAAACTAGCTGCTACTAGTCTACGTACACACTAGCTGCTACTAGTCTACGTACACACTAGCTGCTACTAGTCTACGTACAAACTAGCTGCTACTAGTCTACGTACAAACTAGCTGCTACTAGTCTACGTACACACTAGCTGCTACCAGTCTACGTACAAACTAGCTGCTACTAGTCTACGTACACACTAGCTGCTACTAGTCTACGTACACACTAGCTGCTACTAGTCTACGTACAAACTAGCTGCTACTAGTCTACGTACAAACTAGCTGCTACTAGTCTACGTACACACTAGCTGCTACCAGTCTACGTACAAACTAGGTGCTACTAGTCTACGTACACACTAGCTGCTACTAGTCTACGTACACACTAGCTGCTACTAGTCTATGTACACACTAGCTGCTACCAGTCTACGTACAAACTAGCTGCTACTAGTCTACGTACACACTAGCTGCTACTAGTCTACGTACAAGCTGCTACGAGGTAAGGGGAGGAGTATTTTTACTCGAGTATATTTCGTTGATCTTTATTTATTTGGAGTGAAAGTCCACACGTCAGTCAACGTTGGTTAACATCGTCTCTTTCCTCGAAACCCAATCATTCTATAGATATCTGTAGCTGCTACTAGTCTACGTACACACTAGCTGTTACTAGTCTACGTACACACTAGCTGCTACTAGTCTACGTACACACTAGCTGCTACCAGTCTACGTACAAACTAGCTGCTACTAGTCTACGTACACACTAGCTGCTACCAGTCTACGTACAAACTAGCTGCTACTAGTCTACGTACACACTAGCTGCTACTAGTCTACGTACACACTAGCTGCTACCAGTCTACGTACAAACTAGCTGCTACTAGTCTATGTACACACTAGCTGCTACTAGTCTACGTACAAACTAGCTGCTACTAGTCGACGTACACACTAGCTGCTACTAGTCTACGTACAAACTAGCTGCTACTAGTCTATGTACAAACTAGCTGCTACCAGTCTACGTACAAACTAGCTGCTACTAGTCTACGTACACACTAGCTGCTACTAGTCTACGTACACACTAGCTGCTACTAGTCTACGTACACACTAGCTGCTACTAGTCTACGTACACACTAGCTGCAACTAGTCTACGTACACACTAGCTGCTACTAGTCTACGTACAAACTAGCTGCTACTAGTCTATGTACAAACTAGCTGCTACCAGTCTATGTACAAACTAGCTGCTACCATTCTACTTACAAACGAGCTGCTACCAGTCTAGGTACAAACTAGCTGCTACCAGTCTACGTACAAACGAGCTGCTACTAGTCTTTGTACAAACTAGCTGCTACCAGTCTACGTACAAACGAGCTGCTACCAGTCTACGTACAAACTAGCTGCTACCAGTCTACGTACAAACGAGCTGCTACTAGTCTTTGTACAAACTAGCTGCTACCAGTCTACGTACAAACTAGCTGCTACCAGTCTACGTACAAACTAGCTGCTACTAGTCTACGTACAAACTAGCTGCTACTAGTCTACGTACAAACTAGCTGCTACTAGTCTACGTACAAACTAGCTGCTACTAGTCTATGTACACACTAGCTGCTACCAGTCTACGTACAAACTAGCTGCTACTAGTCTACGTACACACTAGCTGCTACTAGTCTACGTACACACTAGCTGCTACCAGTCTACGTACAAACTAGCTGCTACTAGTCTACGTACACACTAGCTGCTACTAGTCTACGTACACACTAGCTGCTACTAGTCTACGTACAAACTAGCTGCTACTAGTCTACGTACAAACTAGCTGCTACTAGTCTACGTACACACTAGCTGCTACCAGTCTACGTACAAACTAGCTGCTACTAGTCTACGTACACACTAGCTGCTACTAGTCTACGTACACACTAGCTGCTACTAGTCTACGTACAAACTAGCTGCTACTAGTCTACGTACAAACTAGCTGCTACTAGTCTACGTACACACTAGCTGCTACCAGTCTACGTACAAACTAGGTGCTACTAGTCTACGTACACACTAGCTGCTACTAGTCTACGTACACACTAGCTGCTACCAGTCTACGTACAAACTAGCTGCTACTAGTCTACGTACACACTAGCTGCTACTAGTCTACGTACACACTAGCTGCTACTAGTCTACGTACAAACTAGCTGCTACTAGTCTATGTACAAACTAGCTGCTACCAGTCTACGTACAAACTAGCTGCTACTAGTCTACGTACACACTAGCTGCTACTAGTCTACGTACACACTAGCTGCTACTAGTCTACGTACAAACGAGCTGCTACTAGTCTACGTACACACTAGCTGCTACTAGTCTATGTACACACTAGCTGCTACTAGTCTACGTACACACTAGCTGCAACTAGTCTATGTACACACTAGCTGCTACTAGTCTACGTACAAACTAGCTGCTACTAGTCTATGTACAAACTAGCTGCTACCAGTCTACGTACAAACTAGCTGCTACTAGTCTACGTACACACTAGCTGCTACTAGTCTACGTACAAACTAGCTGCTACTAGTCTATGTACACACTAGCTGCTACCAGTCTACATACAAACGAGCTGCTACTAGTCTATGTACAAACTAGCTGCTACCAGTCTACATACAAACGAGCTGCTACTAGTCTATGTACAAACTAGCTGCTACCAGTCTACGTACAAACGAGCTGCTACTAGTCTATGTACAAACTAGCTGCTACCAGTCTACGTACAAACGAGCTGCTACTAGTCTATGTACAAACTAGCTGCTACCAGTCTACGTACAAACGAGCTGCTACTAGTCTATGTACAAACTAGCTGCTACCAGTCTACGTACAAACGAGCTGCTACTAGTCTATGTACAAACTAGCTGCTACCAGTCTACGTACAAACTAGCTGCTACCAGTCTACGTACAAACGAGCTGCTACTAGTCTATGTACAAACTAGCTGCTACCAGTCTACGTACAAACGAGCTGCTACCAGTCTACGTACAAACGAGCTGCTACTAGTCTATGTACAAACTAGCTGCTACCAGTCTACGTACATACGAGCTGCTACTAGTCTATGTACAAACTAGCTGCTACCAGAGTACGTACAAACTAGCTGCTACCAGTCTACGTACAAACGAGCTGCTACCAGTCTACGTACAAACGAGCTGCTACTAGTCTATGTACAAACTAGCTGCTACCAGTCTACGTACAAACTAGCTGCTACCAGTCTACGTACAAACTAGCTGCTACCAGTCTACGTACAAACGAGCTGCTACTAGTCTATGTACAAACTAGCTGCTACCAGTCTACGTACAAACTAGCTGCTACTAGTCTACGTACAAACTAGCTGCTACTAGTCTACGTACAAACTAGCTGCTACTAGTCTACGTACAAACTAGCTGCTACTAGTCTACGTACAAACTAGCTGCTACCAGTCTACGTACAAACTAGCTGCTACTAGTCTACGTACAAACTAGCTGCTACTAGTCTACGTACAAACTAGCTGCTACCAGTCTACGTACAAACTAGCTGCTACTAGTCTACGTACAAACTAGCTGCTACTAGTCTACGTGCAAACGAGCTGCTACCAGTCTACGTACAAACTAGCTGCTACTAGTCTACGTACAAACTAGCTGCTACCAGTCTATGTACAAACTAGCTGCTACTAGTCTTTGTACAAACTAGCCTTCAGACCACGGCTATCTTTAGCTACAGATCCACAAGGAGTTTCAACACACACACAGAAGCATTATGATCTCTATACGAGGTGATGTGGTGATGAC
>NW_028234428.1:11140908-11148408 GCF_977035675.1 Penaeus japonicus
TCTTTCCTTTCTCAGTACTCTCTCTCCATCTCTCTCTCATCTCCTCTCTCTCTTCCCGCTTCTCTTCTCTCTCTCTCTCTCTCCTCTCTCTCCCTCTCTCACTCTCTCTCTCCTCTCTCTCTCTCCCCTCTCTCTCTCTCCTCTTCTCTCCCTCTCTCTCCGTCCATCCTCTCTCAATCCTCTCTTCCTCCCCTCTCACACCTCTCCTCCCTCTCTCTCTCTCTCCCTCTCTCTCCTCTCTCTCTCTCTCTCATCTCCCTCTCTCTCCTCCTCTCTCTTTACTCAAAACGTCAATTTCCCATTCCCCCTCGATACAACAACTTCTCAGGTTCTAGCTCTCCTTTTCTCCTCTATCTCTCTCTCCTCTCCTCTCATCCATCCCTCTCTACTCTCTCTCTCTCTTCCCCCTCAGGCTCTCCTCTCGTCTCTCCTCTCTCTCCCTCTCTCTCTCTCCATCTCTATCTCTCTCTCTCTCTCCTCTCTTCCCTCTCCTGCTTCTCTCCTCTCTCATCTCTCTCTCGCCACTCCTCTCTCACTCTCTCACACTCTCTCTCATCTCTCTCTCTCTCTCTCCCCCCCCTCCCACCTCCCTCCTCTCTCGTCCTCTCTCTCTCTCACTCCTCTCTCTCTCTCTCTCTCTCTCTCTCCCTCCCCCCAAACCTCTCTCTCGTCTCTCTCATCTCTTCTCTCTCCTCTCCCTCTCGTCTCATCACTCTCTCTCTCACCTTTCACTCGCTCTCTCTCTCTCTCTCTCTCTCTCTCTCTCTCTCTCTCTCTCTCTCTCTCTCTCTCTCTCTCTCTCTCTCTCTCTCTCTCTCTCTCTCTCTCTCTCTCCCATTTTCATGTTTCAGCGAAGAGGAGGGAGAGCAAGAGCGACAGAGAGATGAAGGGACGATGTTTAAGCTCGGTAAGATAGTGGTAAGTGGGATTGGAATGTGGACTTGGTGGGAAAATTGAGAGAAAGGAGTAAAGGCGAGAGGAAGAGAGAGAGAGAAAGAGAAAGAGAGAAAGAGAGAGAGAGAGAGAGAGAGAAAGAGAAAGAGAGAGAGAGAAAGAAAGAAAGAATGAAAGAAAGAGAGAAAGAAAGAAAGAGAGGTGTGGGATAGAAGGAGAAAGAAGGAAACAAAGAAAGAAAGAGGGGGGAGAAATAAAAAGAAAAAAAAGAAAAAAAAAGAGAGAGGCGCGAGAGAGAGAGAGAGAAGAGGGTGGCGAAGATAGGAAAAAACAAAAGGAAGGAAGATTATGATAATGTTCTTAATGGTGATGGTAATGATAAGGACAATAGCGATGATAAATACTAACGATGGAAAAAAAACAAGAAGAATAATCATATTAATAATATACATAGTAATTACAATATAAGATAATATTAACAACTATCATAACAATAAAACAAATCACTTCACAGTGTTAAAAAAAACACACACAAAAAAAAAAAAAACACGATAAACAAGATAGATAGATTGATAGACATTTTACCAAAGCACTATCTCACTCCCCTTAGAGTAACCGGTGTGTGTTTTACCAAGCGTAATTCTCGGGATAAGTACGCTATATACACTATATCCAGGGGACACATTATCATAGGAAAAGGAAAATTTGAATAAAAAAAAAATTTATATGAAATGCAGGTAAAGGAAAAAAAAAAAAAAAAGTTGAACAAACAAACAAAGATAAAGGTATTCAAGCTGGTTCCTCGGATGGTCTTCGTCATTTCACAAATCGGTTTCATGTCATCGATCATGTCAGGATGAAGTGACGACATGTTTCCCGTCTTTGGGTGATTGAGATGATTTTCGGTTGATTTGAATTCCTTGGTTTTGTTTATGTTTGTTTGTTTGTTACATTTTTGGGGAGGGTCATTTTTTTGTGTGTGTGTGTGACGTCATCTTTTCCGATTTTAGTATCTTGGATGACTTATTATTATTATTGTTTTTTATCATTATTATTGTTATTATCATCATTATCATGATTATCATTATCATCACCATCATTATCATGATTAGCATTATCATCACCATCATTATTTTCACTATTTTATAACTATCTTTATCATTATTATTATCTTTACTATCATTATCATCATATTTGATGTTACTGTCATCTTCATTATTACTGTTATTACCATTAGTGTTAATATCATTATCATCCATATTACTAAAATCATTAGAATGATTATCACCATCATTGTCATTATTCTTAATGTTCGGTGTTATGCCACTCTTCCTCTTAAGATCAGAATGCAACCAACAGGCTTAGATCTTAATCGCTCACCTCATTATTATTGCAAACGCCCCCCCCCCCCTAATAAACAACAACCTTCTATAAACATCATTCTACTTTTTAATTTATATGTATAATTCTGACTTCAACTTCCTATCTTTCTAATTGCTTTCATAATTTCTAAAGCTCCGGCAACTATTGAAATTACGTGAAAATGTGAGTATTTTGTGACTATTCTATATTTTCATATATTCCATAGGTGAATGTGGCAAGTCCTTTTCAGTTCTCTCTTGTGCCTGGGGGTAATATATTTTTTTATCGTTCTCTGCAACACGTGCAATACCTGGAAACGCTGTAACAGTGGTGAAGCACTTTCTAGAATCCTTGTCAAAAGCTAGATCAGGGTGACGGCTTTGAATGCGGTGAACTGTCTGTGTAGTGTGTATGTGTTGTATTTGTATATATTGTATCTGCATATACTGCATATGCTGTATCTGTATATATTGCATATATTGTATCTGCATATACTGCATATGTTGTATTTGTATATAATGCATATATTGTATCTGTTTATGTTGTATATGTTGTGTCTGTCTACACATTGCAGACACTCTCGTTCTCATTCCTTGTGTCTGAGAAATCCCTAAGGTAAATGATCTTTGCAATATTGTTATATCTGTTTTTTTTATATAACCATGTTGCACATTATTTGCTTTAATGATTCCTAGATATTTCCAGCCTTTTTTAATGTCTTGTGTATCAAATGCATCGCTTATTCAGTATCTTTAAACCTTCCCTCTTAGCTATGTTATGTGCGCAGACTTGCCAATTTCAAATTCATTGCAGATATTTTTCCTATCAATCTCCCTTAGTATCTGCCCCCAATGACCTGAGATAAGGGCTATGAACGCAAACAGCGCAAGAGATCTCATAGTTAAGTCTTCCTTAGATGTAATTTACCCTTTGGATAACAGATGGCGTTATTGTTTGTTTTTTGTCGACCAATTAGCGAGTCCGTAACAAATAGCCTGATGGTGCGTCACAAACCCTATGCAGTTGTACTTTGATTTGTTGTTTACGACATGGGCTGAGAAGAAATTGGTATAATTGACTGGTAGGAAACACAACTCTCAAAGGAGAGTTATGACAGCACGGTGGTCTACGTCGTTGGGTCTTGGTCAACCAAAACTTACATCCTTTAAGCCAACAAAAGGTATTTTTTCTATTAACTATAAGTCCAATATCTTCAGATTTTCTTCGTCAAATTCTGAAAAAAAAGAATGATTACACTTCTAGTCATTGCTCGAGAAACATATAGAGGTTCTATGAAACTTCGTCCATTTTCATAAAGAAAATTTCTGCTCGTGATGGAGGAAAAACTTACGCTATTTAAAGACAACAAAGTCAACTGAAAATAAGTTTCATTTCGTATGCCAATCTAACTAGTTAATAAAGTGATAATGCATCCGATAATGATACTGTAAATACATGTATGAATTTCACGTTAATATTCTTCGGATATGCCGCTTGATACTAGAGATAGTATTAAGTTCATCGTTATATAATGAGGGATTTCATTTTTTTATTTAATGATTCATGTTTTTTCCTGTAAATATGTGTCATAGAATTAATCAATTTAGTTTCATTTGTCGATATCATTCACAAAAGATATTTTGATTACCATCGAACCAGAATAACTAGATAATTTTACAATGCTCACATTGAAATTGCATTTGTTTTGTTGTAGGTAGGGTCTTGCAATACCAAGGGGAAGGTTTCGTATTTCTCAAATACTCGTATTTGTTATCAATCTGTATTTCTAGAAAATCAAATAATTATTTTATGGATCAGTTTCAGTTCCAACTAACTATACAATGTACTAACATTAAATTAAATAAGCCTACCCTAAATCGTGTTCTAAGGCAAATTAGCTGTCGGCTAATCAACAGTCTAATCGCACCTGTCAACAAAGGTAGATCAAATAGAAGATCAAAAGACAATACATAGATCTCTTGATATAATAAATACCAATTAGTGACGACATCCAGCATTATATCCCCATTGAGAGGATTTAGATATACGCCGGTTCAGAAAAGGGTATCTACAGTAATTGCAAAAGGAATGCTGACTGAATAGCAAGGGTATTCTCGGAAACCATTATCTCCGAACTTTCTTGGCCGAGTGATTGAGATGGGTCTTTCTGGAAGGCGGGTCACGACACCTATCACAATAACTATCAATAGCAAACGACTACTATCACCGTGACACGAGACTATCACTATTACAGTACAACTAACACAGTAACACTCTCATGAGACTATCACTATCACAGGACAACTAACACAGTAACACCTTCGTGAGACTATCACTATCACAGGACAATTAGCACAGTAACACCTTCATGGGACTATCACAGGACAACTAACACAGTAACACTCTAATGAGACTATCACTATCACAGGACAACTAACACAGTAACACCTTCGAGAGACTATCACTATCACAGGACAACTAACACAGTAACACTCTAATGAGACTATCACTATCACAGGACAACTAACACAGTAACACCTTTGAGAGACTATCACTATCACAGGACAACTAACACAGTAACACTCTAATGAGACTATCACTATCACAGAACAACTAACACAGTAACACCTTCGAGAGACTATCACTATCACAGGACAACTAACACAATAACACCTTCATGAGACTATCACTATCACAGGACAACTAACACAGTAGCACCTTTGAGAGACTATCACTATCACAGGACAACTAACACAGTAACACTCTAATGAGACTATCACTATCACAGGACAACTAACACAGTAACACCTTCGAGAGACTATCACTATCACAGGACAACTAACACAGTAACACCTTTGAGAGACTATCACTATCACAGGACAACTAACACAGTAACACCTTCGAGAGACTATCACTATCACAGGACAACTAACACAGTAACACCTTCGAGAGACTATCACTATCACAGGACAACTAACACAATAACACCTTCATGAGACTATCACTATCACAGGACAACTAACACAGTAACACCTTTGAGAGACTATCACTATCACAGGACAACTAACACAGTAACACTCTAATGAAACTATCACTATCACGGGACAACTAGCACAGTAACACCTTCATGAGACTATCACAATCACAGGACAACTAACACAGTTACACCTTCATGGGACTATCACTATCACAGGACAACTAACACAGTAACACCTTCGAGACTCTATCACTATCACAGGACAACTAACACAATAACACCTTCATGAGACTATCACTATCACAGGACAACTAACACAGTAACACCTTTGAGAGACTATCACTATCACAGGACAACTAACACAATAACACCTTCATGGGACTATCACTATCACAGGGCAACTAACACAGTAACACCTTTGAGAGACTATCACTATCACAGGACAACTAAAACAAAAACACCTTCATGAGACTATCACTATCACAGGACAACTAACACAGTAACACCTTTGAGAGACTATCACTATCACAGGACAACTAACACAATAACACCTTCATGAGACTATCACTATCACGGGACAACTAGCACAGTAACACCTTCATGAGACTATCACAGGACAACTAACACAGTTACACCTTCATGGGACTATCACTATCACAGGACAACTAGCACAGTAACACCTTCATTGGACTATCACTATCACAGGACAACTAACACAGTAACACCTTCATTGGACTATCACTATCACAGGACAACTAACACAGTAACACCTTCGAGACTCTATCACTATCACAGGACAACTAACACAGTTACACCTTCATGGGACTATCACTATCACAGGACAACTAACACAGTAACACCTTTGAGAGACTATCACTATCACAGGACAACTAACACAGTAACACCTTCGAGAGACTATCACTATCACAGGACAACTAACACAGTAACACCTTCATGGGACTATCACTATCACAGGACAACTAACACAGTAACACCTTTGAGAGACTATCACTATCACAGGACAACTAACACAGTTACACTCTAATGAGACTATCACTATCACAGGACAACTAACACAATAACACCTTCATGGGACTATCACTATCACGGGACAACTAACACAATAACACCTTCATGAGACTATCACTATCACGGGACAACTAACACAGTAACACCTTCGAGAGACTATCACTATCACAGGACAACTAACACAATAACACCTTCATGGGACTATCACTATCACAGGACAACTAACACAGTAACACCTTCGAGAGACTATCACTATCACAGGACAACTAACACAGTAACACCTTCATGGGACTATCACTATCACAGGACAACTAACACAGTAACACCTTCGAGAGACTATCACTATCACAGGACAACTAACACAGTAACACCTTCATTGGACTATCACTATCACAGGACAACTAACACAGTAACACCTTAGAGAGACTATCACTATCACAGGACAACTAACACAGTAACACCTTGTAAACTAACCCGGGGGACGCTCTGGGTGTCATAATATTAAAACGATTTCGATGCATATAAAGCAAAATAGTCATGGTATGATGGTATAGACAGCATAATTAGGAAATCTATAACCTTTCCATAGTATTATCTGGACACGAATGATATTTGCCGACATCAGCGGATTGTAGTTGAGAAAGAGGGGAATAGGAGAGGGAAAGGTGAAGTCACAGAACGGGTGCGTGCGTGCATGCGTGCTTGAGTGCGTGAGGGACATTAAATCAAGTTGGGTTGATTTGAATACATCAAATGCAATTATTCATTGATTTTTTTTCTTTTTCTTATATTGCCTTTCATATTAGTTGACATTATCTTAATAAAATTCGTGATTCGATGTCGTGTAATGTTCTTTTCCTTTCAGCATTCAGGTGTTGAATTGAGATCGTGTGTAGAGGGAGGGGGTGGGGGTGGGGGGTGGAGTGTTGGGAAAGAGGAAGAAAAAAGGATAGTTAGACAAGGATGTGGATGAATAGGGTCTCTTTCTATCTCTCTTTCTCTTTATCTTTTTCTCTCTCTCTCTTTCTCTCTGTCTTTCTCTCTCTCCTTCCCTCCCTCCCTCCCACCCACCCTCCCTTCTCCTTCATACTCCTCCCCCCCTCTTTCTTTCTCTCTCTCTCTCTCTTTCTCTCTCATGGAAAAATATCTAAAGCAAATTATATTGATTTATATTCAGTTGCGACGCTTTATGTTTTTTTTTCTGCATTTTGATATCTGTTTTCTTCTTCTTTTCTTTT
>NW_028234428.1:11163408-11173408 GCF_977035675.1 Penaeus japonicus
TGAGACTACACAGTAAATGAAATATAGTCACTAAGGCTCTAGATGCAATCTACCTGCAATCCCGAAGGACAGAGAGTACTAACACCCTCCATCCTCGAGGGAAGAGTCGAAGGATGAGAAAGACCTTTCAGAAAGAGGTCTAAGCTCAATCTAGGAAAATCCTATCTGAGGGCAATAGAGGTTTAAGGCGAGAGACCAATTGGGATTATACTAGGTCACTTCCGAGGGGCTTGGTTGACCTCGCTCATTGGTCGAGGCACGGATCGATTTGAGTCTGATGGAATATTGCAATGCCGTGTTGTTGATATATATATATATATAATATTATATATATATATATATATATATATATAATATATATATATATAATATATTATATATATATATATTATATATATATATATATATATATATATATATATTATATATATATAATATATATATATATATTATATATATATATATAATATATATTATATATATATATATATATATTATTATATATATATATATATATATATCTATATATATATATATATATGTATATATATATATATATATATATATATATATATATATATATATAAAGTACCTCCATGGTCTGGAGTCGAACTTCTTCCCGCTCAGGTGGCAGTGACTAGCTCAAGATTGCCCATGGGAATTGTGTGTTAAACCTCGCTTTCATTGCTCTAGTAAGAGTAGATAGGTACTATCTATGGAAGTAGTAAGATCCTATTTTGAAAACGTTTTATTGCCTCGTTGTGTACTTTTTTATTTTTTAGTATTGCACTCTCGGGCTTATACCTGAGGGCAGAGGTTCGACTCCGGGTCAGGGAGACACATCACAGACACACACACACACACACACACGAACACTTACTGTGAGTGGCTTTGAATTTTGCATAGGATGTAGACCAAGATTGCCCCCTAATGAGGATGGGGGGGGGGGCTACCAGCATACTTATCATTTCCTTTTCTCCATTCCCTTATCTGGTGTATTATTCTCTTTTTATTAATTTATTCACCCGTCCATCTACCTATCTATCTATATTGTATCCAAAACCAGAATAAAAGGAAGTGAGTTCCTCCCATTTTTTTGGTTTATATTTTTTTTCCCAGTAGATTCGCTTATTGTGTCCATCCATTCAGCTGTATATAATGACTTCGCCGAATCATATCATTTGCAAGATGCAAATAGCAGCAATCCATTAGGCGCGTCTCTTATTTAGTTGTCCTACATATAGTGTGCTATAAAGAAGGGCCTCCTTTATTCAGTGCAGTCGTTCCAAAATGGAGTGTCACAGTAACCTAAAATGCCAAGGAAAATATCTAAGGGCTCCGCAAGATTCCCAAGTGAACTGTACATGAACTCCAGAAATTTAATTCAATTTCCGTGTTACATGAACTCTATGTACAGTATATATCCCCAGAGAGGTTGAATTAATGCGTCTCATTTTCCGTTTTTTTTTTCTTTTTTTTTTTTGGGGGGGGGGGGGGGCTTAATTTGTTGATCACCATGCATCTTCTAATGTTATGTTGTATTTGAATTTTGAAGTTTCTCTCATTCTTCTGGTGAATTTTCTTTGTCATTTGGCCATGTAACCTTTGTTGATTTTATTGCGATTAGCAGTGGTTAGTGGAACAGGGGAAGATGTGCATTGCTGTAAAGGTAAATTCATGTAGAGTAGAGGTAGTGTGCAGCTTAAGAAAAACGTTTGATTAAGGGGCCAGCATGAAAAAAATAAATAAATAAATTTAGAAAAAAAACACTAATTTAACGCTTTAATTACGGTAAAGTATGGGTCGGTAAACAAAAGACACTAAACTATAATGATTATGCTAAATACTGATCAAACTCCACTGGATAGTATGTACGGGTTTGAAGTGAGTACGAGAAAGGGGGTTGACCTAGGCTGCAATAATTCCTGCAAGCTCTCCAACTGGGGATTGAAAAGAAACACAGAAAAGACCCTTTGGGATGGGAGGCTCTTGTAGAAAGGCCTAGCTTTTCTCAAATGTAATTATAAAGGATCGAATTATCAAAGACTCACCATTTTTATTACTGTGTTCTTTCGAGCTGGCCAGTTATTTCCTTCTTTTTGTTTCCTATTCGTAGCACTCTTTCTTGAGGATCTTCGTTTATATAGTGATTATTTTCCTATTTTCTGAAGCTCAGGTGAATTGCTTTTAGAGGTCAAAGGTCACTTTCCATAACCCTTGCGAGCCAGATGTGCCATGGCTGCAGTTATTCAGTTATTATCATTATCATCATCATTCTTATCATTTGTGTGGTTGGAGTTTCTATCATCCTCATTACTGTTATATTAGTATAAATATTGTTATTGTTATCACTGCATCATTGTTGCTGTTATTATAATCATTATGATTATCATTATTGTTGTTCGTGTCATGATTATTATCCTTATTATTATCATTATTGTCACTGTTATTGTTATTATCATCATTATCATCACTATCATCACTACCATTGTTATCATTATCAGTAGTAGCATCATTATTATCATTTTCATCTGAAAGACCATTACTCTTATCAAATCATAATTATAATTTCTACTATGGGCACTGAGCATTAGTCAATAAAAGGATGATAATAGTAATTTTATTACCGGATTTTGATCCTCATCATGAGTATTGTCTTGATCAACTTCCTTGCAATAGGATTATCTATTAAGGATTTTTCTGTGATCCGCATTTTCATTGTTCTTCTCGTAACTTTATATAATCACGGGAATTGACTTCATTGCGTCATAAGCGTTACCTTGATTCAATATCCAAGTCATATCAACGTCAAGATATAAGGGCATAATCATTCAGCCCATTGTTTCTATCATAGCTGCACCCCCCTCCCCCCCCACCCCACTTACTCCCGACCCTTCCTTACTGATCCCTCCCCCTCCCCCTCCCTCCTGCTCGCTCCCCCCTTCCCTCCAGCTCGCCCCCCCCCCCTTCTCTCCCGCTCGCTCCCCCCTTCCCTCCCGCTCGCCTCTCCCCTTCCCACCTGCACGCTCCCCCCCCCCTCCGTCCATCCGGCACGCCCCCCCCCCCCTCCCTCCATTCTCTCCCGCTCGCTTACGCGTCCCTTCTCTAAGGATAAGCCAGATTTTGTGGAGCAGATGCACATTGGCGAGCCCTGCCTGTGTCAGCGTATTTTGACTCGTCTGTGTGTATTAACGGGTATTAACTCTAAGTCTGAGCTTAGTCCTTACCCACCGTGATGCCCAGTTACAGCAGTAACCGCCAGGCGACAGTGGAAACTCACGAGCTTGGACGAGGCTCGACCATCCGACCACGGGTATGTGAAGTCGGCCCGCTACAACTGTACTTTCCTGTCGACGGCTTTCCCTCTCCTCCCGATAGTCCACGCCGCCCGTTTTCTATGCAGGAGGAATGCTTCACGGTAAACTATTTTAATTTCCTGACAGTATAGTCTTACAGTGCAGAATGGTTCACTTTTATCGCCCTCCTTCTTGCACTTATCTTTATCGTTTTCAGTCTTTTCCCTTACATCTTTTTCCATTGTATATACATAATTAGATATGGTTGTTATGCAGTGTTGAGAGTGTGTTTATGCTTGTGTGTGTGTGTGTATGTTTATGCTTGCGTGTGTGTGTGTGTGTGCGTGTGTGTGTGTGTGTGTGTGTATGTGTGTGTGTGTGTGTGTGTGCGTGTGCGTGTGTGTGTGTGTGTGTGTGTGTGTGTGTGTGTGTGTGTGGAAGGGGGTTAATTTGATGGAGTTAATTTTAGCTTAGAATGACGATAAAAACGATTGTGATTTTGATGGTGATAGTGTGATAATAATGGTCAAGATGAGATAGAGAGAAGGGAGGGAGGGTAGAAAGAGAGAAAGAAAGAGAAAGAGAGCGAGAGAGAGAGACATAGAGAAAGAGAAGGAGAGAGAGAGAGAGAAAGAAAGTGAGAAAAAATAATGACCACAACTGAATGATATCAGTAATAATGATGATAATGTCTATAAAGATACTAGTAATACTGATAATAAAAATCATAATGATGATGATACTAATGATACTATTACATCTATAACTATTTATTTCTAATACTAATAATGATAAGGATAACGATAACAATTATGATAATGATGATGGTAATGATAATGATAGGGATGAAAATACTGAATAAATAAATGAATATAAGATAAACAGATGAATGAATAGGTAAATTGAGAGTACTCGAACAAGTGAACATACACAAATCTTAGCGGAAGTGTTCCGAGGATACGAGGTTGCGGAATAAAATAAAGAATTCTGATTTAAAAAAATAATGAATACTTGTTTTAATTGGGAGATTGGGCAGAATAAAAGAGGATTGGGTGAGAGTGTATGAGGGAGGGAGGGAGAGAGAGAGAGAGAGAGAGGGAGAGAGAGAGAGAGAGGGAGGGGGAGAGAGAGGAGAGAGAGAGAGAGAGAGAGAACACGCTTAACCCTGTCTCTAGAAAAAAAAAAAAAATACTTTATGAAATTTGATTTGAATATACTTATAGCTTGTTCTTCACCTTTCTGGAATTATGAAAGACAGAAATCATGGTTAGAATCAAACTCTCTTGCGAATAATTATATTTTGTTAAAGACTCATACATTCATCTGAAATATCATTATATCATACTATTAACACAAATAGCTCAGAAATTAGAAGTATGAATGTCACCCATAACTATGCATGGTGAAACAAGAATAACTCCTAACACAAAAACACACTTAGCTGTCCACTAACTAGATTATGGAACAAAAACATATAATAAGATAATGAAAAAAAAAATGAAAAATTACTTTTTTGTAACTAATCTACAGAGATGATGCTTTCTGGGAACATCAACAATGCAGAATCTTATTTATAAAGATAAAAAAAACTATTGTGCGATTATCTGCAAGTAATAATATCTTGTATTATATAGTAATACTATCAAAGCACATATTCATCAGTGTTAACATATCATAAAGAACTAGTTATGGTTATAGAATTTGTATATAAAAAAAAAAAAATGTTTGTGACTTTCGAAATCTGCAATTCATCTGAACTACATTTTCTACGTAATCTACCTACAGCCACATTGCATTATCAAGGGATATACCAAAGACAAATTGTACATTGTTGAGTTCTTCTTTTCTACCAATTTCCAAGACATTAATCCGGCTTATATAAAGTCGTTTCTCGCCATTCGCAGCCTACACATCTCACGCCAGCATCACTGTGACAGCTGCTGTGTTTGTGCACCTGTTTATTCATACCTGGTTGTCCTATGTTATTATTTGCATATGGTGTGTAATAGGCTAGATGGAAGGCACCTTGCAAGTGGAAAACCGAAAAGCATATGTGTATGTTTACTTAATCCATCTAGGTACCTATCCGTATCTATCTATCTATTTATCTATATGTATCTATCTTTCCGAAGATATCTGTTGCATTATTTTGCATCTATCTGTCTCTCTGTTTGTCTGTGCAGCATGCAGTTGCTATGCACGTATGCAGGTACAGATACAATTACTAAGAGCCAAGGTCTTGCACAAGTAAGATTCAAGCACAAAGCAGAATAGATAGACAGTTCTTATTATCTACCTTTATCACATCCTATCTCATTACTTGTCTGTCTTTGTGCCTGTCTATTCAAGAGACAGGAAACTTCCTGAATCTATTTCTAACTCAAAAGGATTAAAAATAAAATCAGTGATCATAGAAAAAGTGACATGTCTACCCTCCAGTTATCAGAGCATATCACCATATTGTATTTCATTTCTGTTTGCAGTGATTTACTGCCGTAGTCGTTATTTGCAACCTTTCGAGGCACAGTTTTATGTATCATTTGATGCAATTTCACATGATATGAGTATATATATATATATTTATATATATATATATATATATATATATATATATATATATATATATGTATATATATATATATATGTATGTATATACAAATATATGTATATATATATATATATATATATGTATGTATATACAAATATATGTATTATGTATATATTATATATATATATATATATATATATATATATATATATATATATATATATATATTATATTATATAATATATATTATATATTATAATGTATATATATATATATATATATATTATATATATATAATATAATAATAATATATATATATATATATAATATTATATATATATTTATATATGTATATATATATATATATATATATATATATATATATTATAAATAATATATATATATATATATATATATATATATATATATATATATATTAATATATATATATAAAAAATACACTATATATGTATGTAATATATATATATATATATATATTATATATATATATATATATATATATATGTATGTATACACAAAATACATATATATATATATATATTATATATATATATATATATATATATATATATATATTATATATGTATGTATGTATATTATGTATACAATACATATATATATATATATATATATATATATATATATATATATATATATATATATATACATATATATATATATATATATAATATAAATATATACATATATATGCATAAATATATATGATATATATATATATATATATATATATATATATATATATATATATATATATATATATATATATATCCATCTCCGTGGGTCAGAGAGGTCCAACACTCAAAGGACCTTGGTCGATGGACGGACGTTCGAATCCCTAAGGAATCGCGACTTATTAGGAAGGACATCCAATCAGGCAAGGATGACACACACACCACACACACACGCAAACACACATGCATGTATGTGTGTATATATATATATATATATATATATATATATATATATATATATATATATATATATATATATGTATATATGTATACATATATATATATATATATATATATATATATGTACATAATGACAACAATGATTATAGCAATAATGATTATGATAGTAAAAATGATGTCAACAGAAAAATAATGAGAAGAAAAATGACGATAATGATAACAATAACATTAATGATTAAGGTGTTATGGTAATGATAACGATAGTAATAATTATAGTGATAAGGAAGATAAAAGCAAACATAATAATGATAGTAATGACGATAACAATGTCGATGATAATGATATAAATATGAAGGATAGTGATCATGATATTAATGATAACTATATGAAAATGCAAATAAAAAGAATAAGGATCATTGCAATAATGACAACAATAAAGAAAATTATAAATATAAGGACAATAAATATATAGATAAAAGAATATATATATATATATATATATATATATATATATATATATATATATATATATATATATATATATAATAATCATGATGATAAAAAAAAAAAAAAAACTTTATTTTTGATAAGAAAAAGATATTTCATTTATGAACCGAAATGAGATTAATAATAATAATAATAATAATAATAATAATAATAATAATCGGACAAGGTGATTAAGTAACAGACACACAATTTCCCTTCCTATTATATCCTTACCTATTGTATTTGGGAAACGCTGTTATACTTGTATAAGGTTTAATTGGAGGCTTAATGGAAATATATCTGAATTACGCTTCTCAGTGAGGGATAATTACCAGAGGAAGTACATTACGAGATAGTAATTTTGTTGATGGAATAATTCCTGGGATGATAACATATTAATGAAAATATTCTGGTAATAAGGTCTAAAAGAGGAGAATAATATCAGGACATATGATATTAAGGAGAGTGATACTAATCGTGGAAATGTTAATCATGATTATAATGATAGTAGTGATTATAACGATTCTGAATCTATTAATAATGATCAAACAATAATTATATTGAAAGTGATGCTAATAATTGCAACAGGGTTCATGATATTCAAAGTCATTGATCAAAAGGGATATTGCAAAAAACAAGATGTGGCACGACTGGTTGCAACACCTGCAATGATCATGAAAGAGCGAATGCAGAGGGATGAAAAGCAACTCTGTCCATGCAATGTAATATTAGACCTTGCATGATACCATCTCCCCTTGCAATCCGAAGGGATTAAGTTTATACTAATAATGATAATAATAATGATAATAAGGATAATAATAATGATGATAACAATGATGATGATGATGATAATAATGATAATAACAATGATGATGATAATGATGATGAATATATATATTAATGCTTAATTATAAAAACGGTGATGATGAGGATGATGATAATAATAATTCTAATGATGTCAATAATAGTAAAAAGGATAGTAATAATAGTGATAATAATGATAATGTGATTATAATTATAACAATGATAGTAATATCGACAGTGGTAGTAATAGTATCAATAATAGTAAAAGTAATAATAATGATGACGATGATGATGATAATAATAAAGATGATAACATATATAATAATGATAATAATAGTAATAATGATAACAATAATGCTGATAATAACAGCAATAATGATAAAACACAATAATAATAATGATGATAATGATAATGATCATGATATAATAAATTTGATACAAATAATCAAATTAATAGTAATGATAATAACAATAATGATAATAACAACAACAATGATGATGATAATAATAATAATGATAAAGAATGAACAAGTTAAAACAAAACATGTAATTCGTCATGCATTCTAAAACAGTCAGCATGACATGGAAAAGCAAGACAGAAATCGCCATGAATTCTTCCCCTATGATTAATTGCAGGGATCAACCAAAGTTCATATGGATCCTGATTAGTATATGTAATGCGATAATTGCGAGATTTACGGATTGATGGGTCATGTAAAGGTCACATTAATGCGATTTTCTCCTTAATATATTGGTAAAGATTACAGGTATACGTCAGATTACGTCAGATTCGTATTGACTGTAATTACTTCCGCTACAGGAGGAGGTTCCGTAATACAGGGGAATATATATATATATTATCTTTAGTTAGTTAGTTAGTTAGTCAGTTATCGTTTGACGGTAAGTTACACACTCGTTATTGCTTTCATCAAATATCATGATCTGAATTGTTTATCCTATTTCTACTAAAGCCACTTTACCTTTCTAATTAATTTCATTGACATCTCGCACTGCAGAGAGTTTCTCCGTATTACAGGGCGTCCAATTTCTCTTGATCTTTTCCATGTGGCATAATCATGACATGACATTTACGAATCCAACGAGTATTCATGTAGTGTCACTCATGGCGTACATTATATATATATATATATATATATATATATATATATATATATATATATATATATATATATATATATATATATATAAAAAGATAAGATTACTTTTCCAAATCACGAATGAAAATAGAGTACAGTCTATCTCGTTTTGAAAATAAAATCCGTGATCATCTCGATGGCCAACACAATACTGCGTCACTTCAGTGTTGTTTCGACTTTACTCGACTCCTTCGGTAATTGAGTACCATCCTATAACGGACAGCGTTTGGCAGGCGTTAGGTAGTAGCTCTCTGAACACCTCATAAGTTAGTCTTTTTTTCGTTATCTGCAATATCGTGCAATCGCCGGTTACTCATTATGCTTTATTTAAAAAAATATGTATATCGTGTATGAAACAAATAGATAATGGAATATGAAATGAAAGGAAAGAGAATCGAATAGAAGGAAAGAAAGAAAAGTTAGCAAGATCATACTAATAATACAAATAAACAAATACAAAACATAGATGATTATTATTCTGACAAATATTCTTAAAGAGATAACGAGGTAAACAGATTTTCTTTCCTCCTTAAATAGTATTTGTTAAATCAAAAGCGGTTTCGATCTTACTCGACCCCTGCTTCGTTCACCTGCTCGACTAATCTCTCTGCCATCTGCTTTATCACTCTTTGGCACTGGTAGCAAGCATGTCGAACCTTTGAGTGATAGAAATAATGGTTTACAACTAAAATCGGTTGTAGTTTCACTGTGTAATCTTCTTAGTATATATTTATTTCTCTTCTGCGTGTTGTTTCT
>NW_028234428.1:11195908-11198408 GCF_977035675.1 Penaeus japonicus
GCAACGCATAGATCTAGAGAAATTTATGGTTAGAAATGGTTTTCGATCTGTCTCCCCCCCCCTCTTTCTCTCTCTTACTCTTTCCTTCTCATTCGCTTTTTCAATGGCTCTATCTCTATCTCTCACTCTTTCTCTTTTTCTCTTCTATTTTTTTTATCCTATTCTTTATCTCTCTCTCTTTCTCTATCTATCTGTCTATCTATCTCTTTCTCTCTCTCTCTCTCTCTCTCTCTCACTCTCTTTCTCTCTTTATCTATCTATCTAGCTCTTTCTCTCCCTCCTTCTCTCTATCTTTCTCTCTCTTACTCTCTCCCCCCCCCCCCCCCCCCCCCCCCCCCCCCCCCCCCCCCCCCCCCCCCCCCCCCCCCCCCCCCCCCCCCCCCCCCCCCTCTCTCTCTCTCTTTCTCTCTCTCTCTCTCTCTATCTCTATCTATCTCTCTATATATATATCTCTCTTACTGTTTTTCTCTCTCTCTCATTCTTTCCCTTTCAACCTTCCTCTCGCTTGAACAAACTCCTTGCATCTTGCTCAAAGACGGGATGTAGGGCATGGAAATCCTAAGGCTCTGCTGCAAGACACGGCCGCGTCCAAGGATTTCTCTCATCATCTCCTGTGATTACTTGCTTTGGAAATTAATTCGGAGAAATCACAGGAAGAATCCTGAAGATATATTCGAGACCGTCTGGGCGTGATCTCGAAGGAAACTGTCGCGGGGTTATTGTGGAAGGATTTCGAGGGCACTTGGGGATCGAAGAATGCAATGATGAATGTAGGGGGTGTTTGGGGATGTACACTTGTGGTGTGAGATTAGGGGTGAGATGGGGGGGGGGAGGGGGGGAGATTGGGGTGTGAGGTACTGAATGGACGAGGTGAAAACCGTTTTGGGTGGCTCGGTTTCTGGCTTTGTCTCTGCCTTTGTCTTTGTCTTTGGTTTTGGCTTTGTCTTTGTCTCTGGCTTTGTCTTTGTCTTTGTCTTTGTCTTTGGTTTTGGCTTTGTCTTTGTCTCTGGCTTTGTCTTTGTCTCTGGCTTTGTCTTTGTCTTTGTCTTTGGTTTTGGCTTTGTCTCTGACTTTGTCTTTGGTTTTGGCTTTGTCTTTGTCTCTGGCTTTGTCTTTGTCTCTGACTTTGTCTTTGTCTCTGGCTTTGTCTTTGTCTCTGACTTTGTCTTTGTCACTGGCTTTGTCTCTGGCTTTGTCTTTGGTTTTGGCTATGTCTTTGTCTCTGGTTTTGTCTTTGTCTCTGGTTTTGTCTTTGTCTCTGGCTTTGTCTCTGGCTTTGTCTTTGTCTTTGTCTCTGGCTTTGTCTCTGGCTTTGTCTTTGGCTTTGTCTCTGGCTTTGTCTTTGTCTCTGACTTTGTCTTTGGCTTTGTCTCTGGCTTTGTCTCTGGCTTTGTCTTTGGCTTTGTCTCTGGCTTTGTCTCTGGCTTTGTCTCTGGCTTTGTCTTTGGCTTTGTCTCTGGCTTTGTCTCTGGCTTTGTCTCTGGCTTTGTCTTTGGCTTTGTCTCTGGCTTTGTCTCTGGCTTTGTCTTTGTCTCTGACTTTGTTTTTGTCTCTGGCTTTGTCTTTGGCTTTGTCTCTGGTTTTGTCTTTGGCTTTGTCTCTGGCTTTGTCTCTGGCTTTGTCTTTGTCTCTGGCTTTGGCTTTGTCTCTGACTTTGTCTTTGTCTCTGGCTTTGTCTTTAGTTTTGGCTTTGTCTTTGTCTCTGACTTTGTCTTTGTCTCTGGCTTTGTCTTTGGCTTTGTCTCTGGCTTTGGCTTTGGTTTTGTCTTTGGCTTTGTCTCTGACTTTGTCTTTGTCTCTGGCTTTGTCTTTGTCTCTGACTTTGTCTTTGTCTCTGGCTTTGTCTTTGGCTTTGTCTCTGGCTTTGTCTTTGGTTTTGTCTTTGGCTTTGTCTCTGACTTTGTCTTTGTCTCTGGCTTTGTCTTTGGCTTTGTCTTTGTCTCTGACTTTGTCTTTGTCTCTGGCTTTGTCTTTGTCTCTGGCTTTGTCTTTGTCTCTGGCTTTGTCTTTGTCTCTGGCTTTGTCTTTGTCTCTGGCTTTGTCTTTGGCTTTGTCTCTGGCTTTGGCTTTGTCTCTGGCTTTGTCTTTGGCTTTGTCTCTGGCTTTGTCTCTGGCTTTGTCTCTGGCTTTGTCTTTGTCTCTGACTTTGTCTTTGTCTCTGGCTTTGTCTCTGGCTTTGGCTTTGTCTCTGGCTTTGTCTTTGGCTTTGTCTCTGGCTTTGTCTCTGGCTTTGTCTCTGGTTTTGTCTCTGGCTTTGTCTCTGGCTTTGTCTCTGGCTTTGTCTCTGGCTTTGTCTCTGGCGTTGTCTCTGGCTTTGTCTCTGGTTTTGTCTCTGGCTTTGTCTTTGTCTCTGACTTTGTCTTTGGCTTTGTCTCTGGCTTTGTCTCTGGCTTTGTCTTTGGCTTTGTCTCTGGCTTTGTCTCTGGCTTTGTCTCTGGCTTTGTCTTTGGCTTTGTCTCTGGCTTTGTCTCTGGCTTTGTCTCTGGCTTTGTCTTTGGCT
>NW_028234428.1:11263408-11268408 GCF_977035675.1 Penaeus japonicus
AGGAAGGGATTCCTCACAGAAAAGGGAGAGAAAGAGAGACATAGAAATAAAAGTAGTTGCAAAAGGGAAGGATGCTCACAAACAAATTAACTGAAAGAAGAGAGATGAGAGGAAGTTCACAGAGAAGGTGGGGAGGGGGGGAGATAAGGTCGGGAGTAGGAGCGTGTTCACAGGAAAGAGGGACAAAGAAAAAGGAGGAGGGAAGTGGACAAGCGTAAACGAGACGTAGAAATACCCCCCAACCCCAACCCCACCCACCCAAACCCAGCCCCCACCAACAAAAAAAGGATCACATAATTTAATTTCTTAAAAAAAAAAAAAAAAATGGATATGTTTAAGGCTCGGTCGTGCAGAACTCGGAACATAATAGTCTCCTTCGGACATCCAGCTGGGCTCTTAAGGAGGTCGGCTTACAAAGAAAGTTGGCGTCATTTTTGAAAGGAAGAAGAAGAAGCATAGATATCAATAAAGAAAAAATATATATATACATTGAAAAGAAGATAGAAATCATATCTCCTTTTCTCTTTTTCTTGAGAATGAGAAAAACACCGGAAATTTTAAGACGAGTAGATAAATGCAAAATGATAATAATAATAATAATAATAATAATAATGAATATAAAAAAGGAGAGTAAGAGAGAGAATGATAGAGAGTAGAGGAAAATATGAAGTATCATAAAAATAGGGAAGGAAATAGATGGAAAGCATTAGAATGAACAAGTTCACAGAGCATTCAGTCCTGATCAATATATGTCAAAATAAACTCAATCAAGAACATATCACTCTCGGTACAATAAACTGTTTTTTTCTGCATATGCACATGGCAATACGATGTAGTGTTGTTGCTTTTTCATCCTTTTTTTAAGCATGAAAAAGCAACAAAATCAGCTAATGCTTTTTTCACATTTGCCAGGATAGAAAAAAAAAATAAAAATAAAAACTAATCTCATTAGGGTATAAATCAGTGAATCTTAACTTTTTTACCACCACGTTACCTGTATTTGTTAGTCATGCTCCCCCCACCAAAAAAAAAAATAAAAAGGAATATATAATCATTAAAATTAGCACTATAATACGAGCGCACATTCACACACACACACAGACAAACACGTATCTACTCTTGTCGTATTCATTAACGTTTTAGTATTACACTTTCCTCAAAAGAGTAAAAACTTCAACGTCATAGCTATGTCCATAATGTATGTATATATATATATATATATATATATATATATATATATATTATTATATATAATATATATATATATATATATATATATAGATATATATAATATATATATATATATATATATATATATATATATAATATATATATATATATATATATATATATATATATATATATATATATATAAATATATGTATATATATATGTGTGTATATATATATATATATATATATATATGTGTGTGTGTGTGTGTATATATATGTCTCTCTCTCTCTCTCTCTCTCTCTCTCTCTCTCTCTCTCTCTCTCTCTCTCTCTCTCTCTCTCTCCTCTCTCTCTCTCTTCTCTCTCTCTCTCTCTCTCTCTCTCTCTCTCTCTCTCTCTCTCTCTCTCTCTCTCTCTCTCTCTCTCTCTCTCTCTCTCTCTCTCTCTCTCTCTCTCTCTCTCTCTCTCTCTTCTCTCTCTCTCTCCCCCTCTCTTCTCTCTCTCTCTCTCTCTCTCTCTCTCTGCACAAACCTCTTCTTCAGGACAAACTCACTTAAATCTACCTATCGTCTGCTCATGTCTAAAGGCTGAATGCGAACCCACGTTGAAACCCGTTGAAAATAGCAATCTGAGATGTCGACACCGTGGAATACCGTTTGATGTGAATTCATAGCTTGCTTCTCAAAGGTACTCGATATCGAATTAGGGTTGAGGTGAGTGTTATTTGGAATTAGCTTCATCAAGCATAAAGATCTGTGCACAGCTTTGAGTTATTGAAAAGTCTTCGTTGTATTCTATTCTAAAATGGGTCATGCTCTGTATATACATATATATCTATATATCTATATCTCTCTCTCTCTATCTCTCTCTCTCTCTCTCTCTCTCTCTCTCTCTCTCTATATATATATATATATATATATATATATATATAGATATATATATATATATATATATATATATATATATATATATATATATGCATATATATACATATATATATATATATATATATATATATATAATATATATATATATATATATATATATGTGTGTGTGTGTGTATATATATATTAGACATATATAAATATATATATATATATATATATATATATATATATATATATATATATAAAGGTAAATTATAGTTTCATAGCTTCGTATTCTTTAAAAGGCTTAAGGTCTTTGCTGTAACTATACAGTATACACACGAGGGTAAGCTACCTCATCGAAATATGCCTCGAGACTACACTGTGCAGTCCGTGGGCGTCATATCTCCGAGCCACTGTTTACTCTGGGCCAACAGCTGGAGATCAGACTATGTTGAGAGGATCGGCATTCCATCCATTCATTATCGCGGAATTTCGTCATCGGCAACTCTTGGTCTTGGGAGATGTTGCTTCGATCATGATGGCTTCTTGCAGTACCATTTCGTCGTCCCCAAAAACGGGGTAACGTTGAGGTGGTTGACTGACTTGACAAACTGCTCACTGATTCTGTGGATTCTTGCACGACAACCTCTGCCTTCACACTTGCAGGACATTTTGTCCATTCACTCCCAGGTCCCTTGTGAGTTAAAAGGACTTAGAAGGACTTGCTCCCCGCCGTTATCTGACAATCCTCAAGAAGTCACTGGACTAGCGAAAAAGGAATACAAAATGACCTCAATCTCTTACGTATATAATAACACATATAACTCGAGTCATGTGAATTTGATCAATGTCATACTCTTGTTTTGGCTTCTGCAATGGGAAACATGGGCATAAACGCGGCATCCGGCAGAGGAAAAGGGAAAGGAGAAAATTTCTTTGAGTCTAGAAGAGGTGAAAGGTCAAACAGAAGCTGGGTTAAGGGGAAGCGAGGTTGATGGGTTTATACTTCCCTCACCTTGAGAGAACGAGGGTCACAAATTTACTGGGAGAAAGTTGATAGGTGGAAGACCGAAAAAAAAAACACAGAAAAAAATGGAAGGTGAAGAAAAATAAAATCAATGATAAGATATAAACAAAAGATTGGATAATAAATGGTAGGCCTTAGTGATAGAAAGACGAAGGCGACATAGAAAGTAAGACAAAAGAAGGGTGAAAAGGAGAGAAAAAAAATGCAAAGAGCCAGTAGAAAATTAAAGAGAAAATTGATAAATGAGAGAAGCTGGATTAATCCGAGCTTTAGGGGGAACCATTTGATGCCAAGCTCTGATGAAGACTACGGTAGGAGTTTAGTGGATAGTAAATAAAGGAGAAGATGGAGGGTAATGGAGAGGGAGGGTGGAGAGGAAGGGATGGATATGGGGGGGGGGGCTAGGGAAGGAAGGGGTTGAGAAGAGGGAAGAAGGAGGGTAGCGAATGAGGGGTATGGAGGGCAAGAGGAAACAGAAGGATAGTTGGGAAAACCAAGAGGGGAGCCAGGAGGGGGGAGGGGGTGGAGACCAAGAAGGAGGTATAGAGAGGATAGAGGGAAGGATGGTTATGAAGGGAGGAAGAGAGGGATGGAAAGCCAGGGAGGGAAGGGAGAAAAAGAAGAAGAACAATAAGAGATATATCAGAGAGGAGGAGAGTAAGGGAGGGCCAGGAGGAGGAAGAGGAGGGAGAGGACAAGGGAGAACCAAGAGGAGAGAGAAAGAGAGACAGAGAGAGAGAGAGAGAGAGAGAGAGAGAGAGAGAGAGAGAGAGAGAGACAGAGAGAGAGAGAGAGAGAGAGAGAGAGAGAGAGAGAGAGAGAGAATATAGCAGTGCCAAAGGAGGTACAAAAAGAGGGAGGGGGAAGAGAAAAAGACGACCAAGAGGAAGAAGAGGGAAAGCCAGAAAAGGAGAGAGAAAAAAAAAGAGAGAGAGAGAGAGAGAAAGAAATAGAGTATAGGAGAGCCAAAGGAGTACCAAGAAGAGGGCCAAGGGGAGAAAGAAGAGGGGAGTAAAAGAGGAGTGAAAGAACAAGAGAGAAATGTCGAGGGATCAAGAAGAGGAATTTATTACCAAATATACGAGAGAACCTTGACTCCCGCCTTGGCTGAAAGTGAGGCAAGCAGGTGACTGATTAAATACGGACAGGGAAAAGGAAGGATGTGATAATGGAGAAGAGAGAAAGATGGGTGGGGGAGAGAGAGAGAGAGAGAGTGAGAGAGAACGATAAAGAGAGGGGGAGGGAGGGAGGGAGGGAAAAACAGAGAGAGAGAATGTGAGAGTGATAGGGAGAAACACAAACGTACACATACAGAGGGAGAGAGAAAGAGAAAAAGGCTTGCTATCGAAGAGACAGTCAGGCAGGGAAAGACAGTGAGAGCGATAAAAAGAGAGAGAGAGAAAGAGAGACAGAGAGAGAGAGAGAGAGAGAGAGAGAGAGAGAGAGAGAGAGAGAGAGAGAGAGAGAGAGAGAGAGAGAGAGAAAGATAGATAGATAAATAGATAGATATATATAGATAGATAGATAGATAGATGAATAGAAAGATAGATAGATAGATAGATAGATAGGTAGGTAGATAAATAGATAGATAGATAGATAGATAGATAATGAGAGAGGGAGAGAGGGGGGAGGGGGAAAGCAAGAGCGAGAGAGAGACAGAGGGAGAGGGGGGGATAGAGGAGCGTGAGAGAGAGAGAGAGAGAGAGAGAGAGAGAGAGAGAGAGAGAGAGAAGGAAAGAAAGAGAGAGACAGAGAAAGAGAGAGAAGGAAAAAAAGAGAGAGACAGAGAGAGAGAGAGAGAAAGACGATAGAAACACTCCGTAACAACAACAAACTCAAAGGGAGAAAGTTAAAAGTAAAAAGAAACACACAAACAAGAGGTAAAAGGACCATCAAAAGAAAGAAGAAGAAGAAAAAAAAACGAAGGTCAAG
>NW_028234428.1:11310908-11313408 GCF_977035675.1 Penaeus japonicus
AAATCATACCAAATCATATTCTTCCTAAGACATAAAAAAAACAGGTGCTTAATATAATCTATCACACAATCGTATACCCGAAAGGAAAAAAAGATAGACGGAAGGTAAAAGTGAAAACACGACAATACCACACATGCGGTTTTTCTACCTGGGTCTCACACTTCAAAAACAAAATGGCGAATCACCTCCTGAGAGAATAGACACAAACCCACGTGATAGGAGGAAATAAGGTCGCGTTTTAATTCCTGTCATGAAAGAAGGAAAAGGGTCACGATTTTAATCTTGACCTGGACCGACCCGCCAGCCACACCGATAGGAGAGATATCTTGCTTTTGACCTTTTTGCCTCCGTCTCAGGTCTCAGGTACAGTAAGAAAACAGCAAATTCAGGACAGAGAGAATTAGAAAAGAGAAGGGTTCAGGAGGAGCAGGTGAGGGAGAGCAAGAAAGCAGGACAGTGGAGGGAGCAGAATGAAAGTAACATCAAGAGAGGAGAAGACAGTGAAGACAAAAGAAAAAGAGAACCCGCCGCTGGACTCGTAATATGAACTGCCGGAGAGAGAGAGAGGGGGAGGGTGAAAGAAAGAGAGAGAGGGAGGGAGAGTGAGAGAGAGAGAAAAAAAAATAATAATAAAAAAATAAGATAAAAAAATAAGATAAAAAAATAAAAAAAATAAAAAACATATATATATATATATATACATATATATATATATATATATATATATATATATATATATATATATATATATATATATATGGAGAGAGAAAGAGAGAGATAAAGGGAGAGTGAAAGAGATAAAGAGAGGGAGAGAGAAAGAGATAGAGAAAATAGATAAAATGAGAGAGAAAGAGATAAAAAGAGAGAGAAAGAGATAAAAAAAAAAGATAAAGGGAGAGAGAAAGAGCTAAAAGAAGAGAGAGAGAGAGAGAGAAAGAGAACGAATGTATTTTGTAATCTTCGCGAGGATATCACTCCAAAACTGGCGCTACTGAATGAAACTGGTCTAGCAAGCCTTCTGATTGCGAAGATAGATAAAAGTACATGGAATTAACCATCTCCGGTGAAGTTGAGGGGAACAGAGGGGAGGTAAAGCGTGGTGATGTGGTGGACGGTGGGATACCAGCGCGTCGGCGTTATTGCTAGGGCTATGTTCGGTTGTCAGATTGTAGTGATGTCGCGGGACGGGGGATGGTGGAGTGTCGGGTGCTGGGGGTGTGGCTTTAGGAGGGGGGGCTTCGCGTATATTGTGATTTGGGGGGGGGTTGTGGGGTGGGGTATGGTGGTGGCTGTGCTTTAGTTGTGGGCCGCGGGGGGGGGATTGAGGTGCTTGAAGAGGTTTCTGCGCGGGGCGCGGGTGGGGGAGAGCGGGCAGGGAGCGGAGAGAGAGAGGGAGCTCGAGGGAGCGAGGCGACGGGCAGAGAGTTCGTGAGGTGCGCGCGCGCGCGAGCGTGAAGAGCGGGAGACGTCAGAGAGAGGGCGAGAGCGAGCGAGAGAGACGCGAGAGGGGGGAGAGAGCGGTAAGAGAGAGCAGCGAGAGGGAGAGAGAGAGGGAGAGTGCCGAGGAGAGAGACAGGAGGGAGAGAGAGAGAGAGCGGGCAGCGAGAGAGAGAAGCTGAGAGAGAGAGCGAGACAGCAAGTAGAGAGAGAGAGCGAGAGAGAAGAGAGAGAGAGCGAGAGAGCGCGGGGGGGGGAGGAGCGAGAGCACGAGCGAGAGAGAGAGACGAGAGCTTGTAGGGAGGGAGGGCGGGCGAGAGCGAGCACGAGAGAGAGAGCGAAGCGAGAGCGAGCGGCGCGCGAGAGCGAGAGCGCGGAGAGAAGAGAGAGAGAGCGCGCGCGCGACACGCACGAGCGCGCGAGCAGAAGCAGAGAGAGGGAGAGAGAGAGGAAGAGCGAAGTGCGATCAGAGAGAGAGAGCGAGCGAGCGCGAGCGCGCGCGAGAGCGCGAGAGAGCGAGCGAGCGCGAGAGCGAGAGCGAGGGAGAGCCCCCCCCCCCCCCCCCCCCCCCCCCCGGGAGAGAGACGGGGTGGACGAGAGGGCGAGAGCCGGGGGGAGCGAGGGAGGAGAGAGAGAGCGAGAATGCGCGCGCGGCGGAGAGGAGCACGGCGCAGACGAGCGAGAGGGAGAGGATAGAAGCGAGCGAGAGGGAGGCGGCGGGAGAGAGGGGAGGGGCGAGAAAGAGAGAAAGAGAGCGAGCGCGCGAGAGAGCGAGAGGATAGAGCAGAAAGAGAGCTCGGCTCGCCCGCGACGAGTCGCCTGAGCCGAGAAGCACTGCAGACGCGTCTCTCCCTCATCTCTCTCCTCTCTCTCTCTCTCTCTTCTTTCTCTCTCTCTCTCTCTCTCTCTCTCTCTCTCTCTCTCTCTCTCTCTCTCTCTCTCTCTCTCTCTCTCTCTCTCTCTCTCTCTCTCTCTCTCTTTCTCTTTCTCTCTGTTTGTCTCTCTTTCTCTCTCCGTTTGTCTCTCTTTCTCTCTCTCTCTCTCTCTCCCTCTCTCTCTCTCT